>NC_090225.1:1185000-1210000 GCF_024489055.1 Chanodichthys erythropterus | reverse complement strand
AAACATGAATCTCAATGCATGAGAAAAAATACTATTGGAAGTGTTCACTGTTGTGCTCTATTGATCATAGTGTAAGTTATGTTGATTTAATGTAAATTCAATTTTGCAGTTGCAGAAGAAACACATAAAATACAGCATGAATCACATTGCTTTGTTCAAATACGCAACTCATATTTTTTTCAATCAAAATCACTTTGCACGCATCATAATTATGTCTTCCGAGCTCTTAAGTAGGAACTTCCCAGGAGGACCTGAAGGCAGCATAAACAGTGTGCGCTGACCTCAAGTGCTGCGGCCCACGTCTGACGCCAGTCCGCCGGACGGCAGTCGCTCCTCGCCGTGACCTGCACAAAAGAACACAAACTTCAGTGAACAGAGCTCAACAAGCTTCCAGAATCACAGCTATTAAAGCAGACGTGAGGAGCGACGCCGCGGGCCGCGGCACCTGTCTGCAGACGCGCGGTAATAGCAGGGCTGAGGTTTCAGCGCCCGAGGCCGTGCCCGTTTCTGCTTTTCTTGTGTTTTCTTTTCCACCCCCTCCTCCTGATCCACAGCGAGTCATGAGTGAGAGAAGTCTCTTTGTTCCCAGAGCGAGCGGGCGGACTTCATTACACTCAGACACAAGCGAGGAGAAGACGATGACCGACACAGATTGGAATATATAGTTGATCTTGTTTGCTTTTGAAGGTCAAAGGAACCCACGTTATTTGACCAACATGTTCAACACAATACTTGAACCCCATTTTAAATGCATCACGGATTAACATGATCCAAAGAATTGCCTTGAGAAAAATGCATTGCTTAGGGTTATGTCAGATGTTTGGTGTCTCATACCTCGGTATTTGCTATATTTGTTTGGATTTAGAATAAAAATATCAGTATTTATCTTATTTCACATCCTGCCCAATCTTATCCTGCAAACAGTGTTCATATTAAAGGCTATGAAATCAAATGTAGTGAATGTAACCGTGTGGTAAGGGGTCAAATCACATTACATGTAACATTACAATCTAAAGATAAAAATAATGCTCTTTAAAGCAGAAGTTAAATTCACTGAACTTAAAGCACAGGCTATTTTGATTTCCCCATTACAATGATCGCTTTACAGTTACTGCTTTCACAAAAATACACTTACTTATAGCTTTAAAATTCGTCATATGGCATATTTATATCATATGGCTTATATTTTAGTCAGAAATATTATTTGCGCTATGTCTGTTTGTTGTTATATACACTATATATACTCCATAAAAGATTAAAAGCAATATCATTAATTTACAGAATTGAGTTGGAATGAATCAATTCCTTAAATGTCAACCGTAAGATTTAAGTCAAATTTAAACACAAATATCTGACAGCATTGAAGACACCTGATGATAACAAGCAAAAACGCACAAATTAACAGAGGTTTAGATGTTGATTTGAATGAAAATGTTTAGTCACCGTTATGGTAATCGGTGTTTCATTTAATTTGCTTTTTATGTCCGATTGTGATTTTTGTAACGCTGCTAGTTTTACACGTATAAATGTTAAATGGTTGACTTTTATAGAATTCATTTGATTAATTGTAACTCAATTGTTATATGTTGAATTAAATTAACAGTATTGCTTGCAATCTGTTATTGAGTCGATAGAGCGTATTACTTTTTACAGTGTAGAAGTGTAAAGTTTAGCAGAAATTATGAGGCTCGTCCACTCCTGACAGCAAAATGGAAATATTTGCATGACTTTCTAACATTTACAGATGGAGAATATACCTGTGAAATGCAAGTTATGCACACCACTATATGTTATTTTAAAGCGCTACATATATTAAGCGTGACTTATGTTTAGGACAAATTGTATTATGCATTTCACCCACTGTTTTTCAGACACACTCGTATCAAATTACTATATATTGATATATAAATGGCCTCATTCCGTATCGTATCGATAAATCATTCAAACTCGATATACCGCACAGCCCTAATGCTAACAAAATAAAAAGGTAGAAATAAGCCAATTGTTGACATCGTACTGGCCAAATCTTCACCCTTTATTCATTGGTTAAAGATTTTGTAAGCATAGTTTTGCTTGTAGTTATTTGTGATAATCATGCAATGAAACAGGCCAGATTTTGTGGGCATAATTTTTGGCCAGGCTGTCATCCAAAGAACACATGCAAAAACACTCACTATGTTGTCATCCTGTCATCTTTTTGTTTTTCTATGCATTTTTCGCATAGTAAAAAATATGGTTTGAACACATTTGCATCAAACCGTTTTTCGAGAATCATATCACACATTTTTTTCCAAAAAAACAAGGTGGCAAAAGCAAAAAATTGCGGCAAAGCGGTGGTGCAACCTGTGCTAGAAAATGATGTCAAAACAAATACAAATTAACCCACACGCTGTTTAATTTGCATTGTGCATGTCTGTCTCTCTCTCAACTTAAACCACATGGTCTTCTGTTAGTCCCCCTGAACACAGCCATTGATGCTGAGCACTTAATAGCTGAGAAACGTATAAAAGCCCACATCCTTGAAGAACGTGTGATACATGACGACACTAAGAGAGGAAAGAGTCTGATGAGAAATAATTAAAATAGATAAATCATCAAAAAGTAATTTGAAATTAAACAACATTTAAATAAATGATAAAAATAATACATTTAAATAGATAAATAATCAATTAAAATAATCAAATTTAAAGGGGTGGATGATTATGATTTCACTTTTTTTTACTTTGAGCGTCGTAACTTTGCAGATGTTGTTAATGCTCAGAGTTCAATGCGATGGCATCACTAACCAGGCCTATCACAATAACTATTTTTTGTTTTTGTTTTGTTAATTGCAATATGCGATATTATTGTCATTTTATGCCACTGAATGTATAATCATAATATAACAGCAAGTAGGCCTGCACACTTTCAAATGACAATGAGAATATTTACATACTGGAATTGAAGTGTTAAAAACACACACACACTTGCAAATGCACAAATGGATTTTTTTCAGTAAAGCAGTAAAGTAAAGTAAGGGTGCATGCTATTGCTGAAAAACACAAACCCTACTTAGCAGTCAGATGTCCGTATGAACAAAGGCACAGATGTCCAACAGGCCATATCTGCTACATATACTTCTTGTATCTTGAGCGGCGCAGTAAAAACGGTGCTTCATGCATGTAATGCTGCGAAAGACATGAATGCAATGGTCAAACATGTCTATCACACTGATTCAAATGCTCTGAAGCTTCCTTAAGCAGTGTTTTGAAATCGGACATCACTATATAAGTCCTTATAATATTTTTGGTGCGCCAAAAAAGCAAAATAATATTAATATTGAACCACTGTACTCACACGAACGGATTTAAATATGTTTTTAGTACATTTATGGATCTTGAGAGAGGAAATGTCATTGCTCAGGCCTCACTGAGCCATCGGATTTCATCAAAAATATCTTAATTTGTCCTCTGAAGGTCTTATGGGTGTGGAACAGCATGAGGGTGAGTAATTAATGATATTATTTTCATTTTTGGGTGAACTAACCCTTTAATGCCAGCTGTGAGTGTGCACCATTTCACGCTGTCATATGTTTATATTCGCATCGAGAACAGTGGATTGCAGAAACATAGTGCATTTGCATTTCTTCCAAACTGTCTGTAATGCCTCAAATGATGCCTTCTTTTCACTTGTCGATGTCTGGTCTATGTATGAAGGAGCTGCCTGCGTCCCGCTATCCAGGACTACAAAAAATGGCTGGTAGGGACTACAACGAGCTTCTTCACAGGTTAGTGACATCACAAACCCTAACATTTACATAAACCCCGCCCCCGAGAACACACAACAAAGGGGGCGGGGCCATGTTGGGCTGCTTTAGAGAAGAGGAAGAGTTGTTGTAGTAGAGTGTTGTTGTCATGCCGTCATTTTACACCAAACGAGGGTCAATTCAACACAAAAGATGAACATGACGGCACATGCTAGTGGATGAGTTGAATCAACTCCACAGCAACTACATCAATTTATCCACTAACCATTCAGAAACGTCTAAAAGTTGTAACTTCTTCCTGAGTCTCTCCATCAGTGTCGACTCCGGTTTGAACAATGTAAGGCTGAACACTTTCCTCATTTTGGCTGCGTGAGATTCTCCAGCTTTGTTGTTGTTGAGCTGTTAAAGCTCCGCCCTCTTCTGGAAAGCGGAGCTCATTTGCATTTAAAGGGACACACACAAAAACGGTGCATTTTTGCAAATTTGACAAGCTATAATAAATGATCTGTGGGGGATTTTGAGATGAAACTTCACACACACATTCTGGGGATCTTATATTACATCTTGACAAATAAAAAAAAAATAAAAAAACTACAAATGTGTTATTTTCTTATACGCCACAATGACACTAAACAGATAAAACAAATAGTAGTAGACTTTTTTCTTGTGGTTCTGGTGTTTGCCTTGATAAAAAGACCCTAGTAATCTCAGAATAAAGTAGTTTCAGAAGAAATCTCATCTAATCTCTGTATGAGCTCACACATTTCTCCCGAGACCAAATGATCTGAGCTGCTGCACATATTCAAAAACAAATTCGAACTCTGCTGAGCTTTGAGAGAGCGTCGTCAGAGCAATAACGGTGAGCTCTGGCCGTGGGGTCAATTCAGCTGCAGTGTCTTTATTCAAAGCAATTTGTGAACTAAGAGTGTAGAAGGAGTCTGGCGTAAGGAAGCGTGTGAGTAGGAGTGAAGGCGAGGCGATCACACCCGTCTCTCTCTGTCAGAGCTGGAGGGGAACAGCGCTGCTCGTGACTAAAGAGATAACAGCCAGAAAAGCTCTCTCAGGGCCTGATGTGAAACCCGACACTGCAGTCGAGTGCGCCTAGATACTTTCACACACACGGAGAGAGACGCCGGCCCACACAAAGACAACCAGACCTGAAGCACAATACACACAACTTCATGTGGTCAAATTGTGGGTGTGATTCAAAATATTACAAAGAATCATTATAAAACAGATGGATTGCGGATACGCAATCACAAAACACCTGTTTGCGGTTATTGCAGACACAGACTTTTGTTAAAACACCTATTGACCAATCAGCATCCAGGTTTACTTATTATCATGCACATAACGTCAGGTTACGAGAAACTCCCGCCCTTCAACAACACGCCGTCCCTCGGCGTTAAATATTCATGATTACTGCCGAACGAGTCTTTGACTTGTTAATCGATGCGAGAGTGCGATTTACGTCTCTGTTTCTCGTTGTGGTTATTCTTTAAAGATCCCAGTGCAAACAAGACGCATTTTAAAATGCTGCTCTTGAGGAGGTTTTATGCCACAGACATTTTCTGGAGCATTAATCATTCATTTGGTCCGTGTGGATGTGCTCCTAATATAGGAGGAGACCTTATGCATTTTGATTTATGATTGTTTTAGCCAGTAGCTAAATTAGTCACTCCTTATTAGGGATACACAATATATCGGTCACCATATCGGTATCGGCCGATATATGTTAATTTTTAACATCGTTATCGGCTCGATAAGAAAATGTGACAGATATATTAAAGCTGATAAATAATGGATTATCTCCTTCAGATGTGCACTGTTCATCATGATGGTTTTGAATTGCTTCAAATATGATTGAAAATCACTTCAGAAAGGAAAATACAGTGCAACCTACAACACAAGTCTGTCATATAAGCTACATAATATTATAATGAGAACATTATAATTGTGTGTTTGGGACATGGCTTTTGTTTTTATAATCAGGCTCTCAAAAATTCTATAAAAATTTAGATTTATCAGCCGATATATCGGTTATCGGCTTTCAAATATAAAGAATTATCGGTTATCGGTATCGGTCAAAATTTTCATATCGGTGCATCCCTAATAGTAGCTATGACATGAAATTAATAACATCCATTGTTAGACACACAACACACTATATTAAGTCAATATATACACTACCATTCATAAGTTTGATGTTTAAAAAATTGTGAAATATTATTACAATTTAAAATATCTGTAGTAATATATAGTAAAGTGTAATGTATTCCTGTGATCAAAGCTGAATTTTCAGCATCATTACTCCAGTCTTCAGTGTCACATGATCCTTCAGAAATCATTCTAATCTTGCTGCTCAAGAAACATTTATGATTATTATCAATGTTGAATTGATTTTTGATGAATAGAAAGTTCTAAAGAACAGTATTTATCAATTGAAACAGTAATATGCCATAAAAACAATGCATTCTGGGTAATATTATTTGTGGTTTTCAAGAGAGTAGCCTATAGGCCGCTTTTCTTAAAATGACAAATATTACCCAGAATGCATTGTTTTTATTAGAGATGCACTGATACCAAATTTGCCCACAGATACCGATATTCAGAGTGATATCTGCCGATAACGATAGAAAGAGACGCAAATTAAATCTTTGTTCTCTGCATTTCATCAGCTTGTTTCAGAGTAACTGCTATCAGTTATAAACAAACACATTACTCAAATTAATATTAACACACATTAACTAAATTCTGAAGATTAAGTTAATATTTCTTAACTCTGTAAATGTTATTAATTCATATAATTACTATTAATATTGAACATCAAACTGGTTTCTTAGCATTTTCTTTACACAAATCACAAATTCAGTGCATTTTCCTGCCCTCTTTTGATTGACAGGAGATATCAACCCCACTATCGGCTGTTTTTAAAATTAATCGGCTGTTTTTAATTTGCTTTTGATACCGATTATTATCCGATATATCGGTGCATCTCTAGTTTTTATTGTATGTTACTGTTTCAATGGAAAACTGTATTTTACTGTGTAAATTTGTTATTTTTTTTAGAGTGTACTCATACATTTTAATTGTTCTTAACTTGAGTACACTAATTCATACATTTAACTTAAAATTATCATGTGACCTAAATATAAACATTTCTATTAGTGCTAGCTATAACAAGCTAATTCAGAAAATGCTAATGTGTCAAGCCACATGCACCACTTGTCATCATGATGGAAACTCTCCAAAAACCCACATTAACAGAAACTCTTCTAAATTAGCATAACAAAACATGAAATCACTACTGAATCATTAAACTTACACAAAAAACAGCATTTGCTCTCGCTTTCAAGTGCTTTGGGCATAGCATTCTGGGAAATAGAAATCCCAGCCCAGTTTTAGTTAAACTGAAGTTTGTCTAAATTAAAATAAGTTCATAAAACTCAAAACAATGAAACCTACTTAAAATATATCAGTTCTGTGAACCTGAAAGAAAAAGAAAGTGTTAAATACTCATGAAAGTTGATTTGACTCAACTAATTTGTTTGTCCTACTCAAACACAGTTTACACTTTGAACAGGATTTAGAAAATATCCCAAAATGTGCTTCTTAAAGTGCACTTAACGATTATCACACAGCAGCGGGAATCTGCGGACAACATCCGGGCTCGTCTTTGCTGAGCACTCATAATGTGACGCGTGTCGCCGACGGGAATAACGTGCTGACACAAGCGCACAGGGCTTTATCTCATCCGCGGGAGGACATCTATTACTCTAGGGCGGCTAATACATGAGTTGCAATTGAGAAAATGGTGATTAGTAACCGTCTCCAGCGTGAGGAGAGGAAAAAGCAGCAGACTCGTAGGTGGAGGGTAGGCAAGAGATTTCTTCATGAGCAAAGGTTCCTGCCAGATATCGATCAGAATGCACGCTTACTCATCTGGATGAGACCGAGAGGGAGAGGTTACGACACACACTTTTACAATAAGGACGTGACAGTGAGACAAAACTAAAATCTTAGAGACAAATTTATGCAGTATCTGTAATTAACTCACCACAGAGCACTACAGGATTTAGTCAGACATGAGAAAGACAATACGCGGTTTCCCATCACTTAATTCACGAACATCTCTTGTTGTGCTGTATTAAGGAACACCGAGCAGATCTCAATCTATTTTCTTCAAATTCATATATCAGTTGATCATAGTTATAGGAACTATTATTCAGACGGTCCTCAGTCGAAGTTTTCGAGGTCGTGTGGGAGCCGACAGACTTCAGAGGCGGTGTGTGTGTGTGTGTGTTTCTCTATATTGAGGTCAGAGATTATTTACCAACTTGAGAATTTACATTTGTTTTATTCGATGCAAAAAATACCAACGAGGAGAGAAATAGAACACAAGAAAGTGTCTGAACGGCCGTGGCTGAGAGGGTTAAAAATAGCTCCTCCAAATGGTAAACAAAACAGTTTGAACAGGAAGTGAGAGGCTAATATCTGTGTGCTTGAGACACTTCATGAGAAAATACTAAATTCACCCATACAAATTCCTTATAAATTCTGAGTCTCTGTTATATATTGCTGCACATATTAATGTGACCTTAAGGGGATTAAAAGGTCAAAGCATGAGGCCTACTGGTGACTGAATCTAAATGAGCACTTTACAAGAAAATGGAGTGTTTCTCTCTAATTAAATAATGAATGTGTGTGGGAATTATGATCTGTTAACCATAACTACAATTAGAACTGAAATTATATTTCTGATTTAGATGGGTCACATATGAAAATAAGTCTTCTATAACATGCTCTGAAATGCACTTTAAAATGGGATGAAGGATAAACATATATAATTAAGAAATTATTAGTTTAGCAGGACTGTAGCAAATCAATTAATAATAAAAAGCTCATTTAAAATGCTCAAATTAAAACACAACAGATCACAGACAAATAAGTCTACAATTCAGTCCTAGGTTTTTGTAATCTCTAAAAGATATCCTAAGTATGTCACACACAAATTTCAGCTCAATTCGACAACTCGAACTGAATTTTCATGAAAGAAATATACAATCAGTCCGCGGATCGTCGTAAAATCTGTAGTTTCAAATGAGAGAAAACTGAGTCATAACCGAAATGAATATCACAAATGGTGTCCTTAAGATGTCTGTCTCAAAACACTGATGGCCTGAAAAACAGATTCTCTCTCTCTTTCTTTCTTTCTCTCTCTCTCTCTCTCTCTCTCTCTCTGACTTTTTGATGGGCATTTGTTGTTGCTGAAAAGGTTAAACATTTTTCCTATCGAAACTGAGTGGGTTGTGAGAGAACATGCTCAAGAGGCAAATTTCCCCTATGTGTCTCTATAATATCACCTAAACCATCAGTTTCAAAATGACTTCAGGATTATTTATATAAAAACAACTACAAGACAAATGTATCTCCAAATTTAGGTTTGCACAACAATTCTAAAAGAATGATTTTAGAGTGAAAAAAATGAGTGTAAACAACTTGGTGCAAAGAATTGCATTTCTTTCAATCTTCAGAAGAAGTTAAATGTTTAAGAGTATACCTCACTAAAACATGCGTGCACATTTATTTAACACAATGTACAATTTAGGAACAAATTAACCATGTTCAGAAATCGAGGTTTTAGGAAAGCAAAACACCCCAAAGCCTCGATCCAAAAGCTCTCATCCTAAAATAGCAAATTTCAATTTCCACATTTCGAGAGTAAATATGACAGTGCTCTAAAGATGACACAAAAACACACACGGTTTACGCTGCATTTCTACTTTATCAGAATTAGTCATTTGAGGCAGAGAAGAGAGCAGAAGTGCGTTTGAAGAGCCTCCGTGGTGTCGTGGGCAGAGCGTCGAATCTTCTCCTGTCTTTCCTGTCCTATACGACTCAGAAAATAAGAAAAAGATTACAAAAATACGTGAAAGCCTGAGAGAGAGACAAACCCTGGTCATTTTACAGCATTTTACAATTTTCTGCACACATGAAGGCAGTGTTTGTGTAGATGATCTTCCAAAACAAACAGCACTTTTCTCTTTTTTCTTGTGCTGTGCATCACACAATTTAATGCTTTATAGATAACACTTTTCTCCATTTGCACTTCTTCATGCCAACTCTTCTATTCTTTCTGCATTTTCATCTCACAAACCGGGTACGGTTTTCACCGAAAACTCTCGCGAAAAATTCGAGTGTTATGAGCAACTCCAAAACGAATAGTTTGAGTAAAATCATACACTGTTTTTGTCTGCTGATAACAAGTTACACCTACACACACTGACAATTAATACTGAAACTTTCACAGTCAACACAGATCTGCCCTCGGCACGGCTCATCCACTTTTACCCACATGCTTTTTCAAAGTATATAATTAAATTCCTTATTATTCTCATATTAGTCAACACTGACTTCTCTAAAAGGACGACTACAAATCGCACGACCAGAAAGCCAAAGAAACTCGACAGGATCGAGTCCATAACACGACCACATTCAGTGCAAAGACTCATAAAGAATCTTTTCTGCATTTATAAGTGATTTATTTATCAGCATAAAGGTCATTAGGTGAAAGCAAGGCTTTTTATGTAAACGTGGAAACTTTGATGGCATGCTGTCTGCTCATTTCCTTTGGCAAATGCACATTGAAGGCTCAAAAATGAACATTAAAAACAAAAGGCAACAATTTTAAGCAACATTTAAGAAAGTACTAAAGTGTCCATCGTGTGCAGCTGGGTGTTTTTTGTGCTTTTTGCTCTATGCGGGAGCGTTTATGAGACTGCCGTTAAAACGTCTGCAGCCCTCCTACTGTCTGAGCAAAGCAGCACACACAACCACAGGTGGGAGTACACACACACACAAAACAATACACAGCCATGCACAATCACACACTCAACACTATACACTTACACACAGGCATAAACCACTAAGGTGAATTTTGAAATGTAACATTTAATGAGAGATCTTGAGCAGATTTAAATGTGTCACTGTCTATATGGAGTTTTGTGGCATTGACCTGTTTTTGTTTCTTGTTTTTGGCATCGAATTAGCTTTGAAAACCTTGTTAAAATGCTCCTTCAGTCAGCATAAAGGTTGAACAAAAACTAAAAGAAACAATCTTATGCTTTTTCTATTCCAGCACCAAATGAAACTCTTAAAACTTTCTTTTAACCTCTTAACTCTCACCGTTCCCCATGTGGGCCGCTTGGCGCTCTTTTTATTTTTGCCTTTTTTTCATATCGCACTTTTTAGCAACCCCCACAAGTTAGGTATCATCCGAAAGCTTACGAACTCGAGATTCACCCTGTGAAAACTGTTTTGAAATCAGATGTTGCGTTTCCATGGAAACGCTACTTTAAGTGTTTAAAGCGAACTCCTCCCCTAGTGGGGTGGTGTCGGGTTTCATATTACAATATTTGTTTTATCTACTTTATAGTCAAAACCTTTTTTAATCTTGACAAAACACATATCATTAGAAAGGTCAGAGTCTCACAGTTCCATATTTGCCAACTGTTTTGTGATAGATGTGATATTTCGAAAGAAATTGATCAATTTGTAACAGGAGAACGCATAAAAAAATGTCTATGTCACCGGTGGCTATTTTTGGTACAGCGCCTAAAGAAAATCTCATGGGAACTTTAATTTTTGTGCTATCAACTTCAAATTTGGTACACAACATGCTTAGACATATTGCTTTCATTTGATAGCAATAATTAGAGTCAAATATATTTGATAAAATATAAACTTTATATAAAATAAAAATGTTTAGTACAACACATTTGATTTACAGTAAATTTAAACTTGCATAACTTTTTCACACTTTAATATTTCCAAGTGCTTTCACTTTAGCAAGAATCTGCTGTGTGTTTTCTTTAAAACAAAATCAAACGTGGGTCTGTACTCCAAAGAATTCTTAAATTATATTCATTTATGTTTGGAAAGCGCATTTTCATGTCTATTCTCAAAAATGGGGGGGAAAGTTAAAGGGTTAATTCAATATAAATCCCATTAACTCTTTATTTCAATGGTCCATTTTAACTATAAGTAACTTTACAACTACATGTCAACTTAATATCATTAGAGTATTAGGTTACAGTTAGGGTTAGTAGAATAAGTTGACATGTAATCAGTTGAATGTCATCAAAATAAAGATATTAATCTAATACTCTAATGACTGCTAGTTATATGTAGTTGCAAAGTTACTTACAGTTAGTAGAATGTCTAAAGTGGACCATCAAAATAAAGTGTTACCAATAAAACAGCAACATCTAAATATGATGAATTAAAACACACATTTCTGTATTGACAGTGCATGCAAAGAAAGCAATCCCAACGCATCTGGATTATTAATTAATCCTATTAATCGTGGGATTCATCTTTATTACTGTAATCTGAGCTGCAGCTTCTAAATGTGTGCGCATTACAAAAAAACGAAACGGTTCGTAAATTGATAGCTATGAAGAAAGGTTTGACGCGTGCTACAAAACCTAACATAAAGCCCAGAGCGAGAGGCTTTCTGAATAACGCCGGCTGGAGGTTCCTGGAATGTTTGTCTTAACACAAAGATGATGAACTTAAAGATAAACCAAATTACGCCCGAAAAACAAAACTGAAAAGTCTTGTGGTTTTCACAAAAAAAAAAAAAAAAAGAGAGAGAGAAAGAGAGAGAGAGAAAAAAGTCAATTTATTGAGGCCGAGAATGTACTATATTTTGTGGAGGATATGGTATTTTAGCCTGACATTTAAACATCCTATGCTTTTGGCTGGTGCCATCTGTGCATTCAAAACCAACCCACGCGCACACAAACACAGCTTTATCTCTCCCTACTTCCTCAGCAATCTCTTCTAATATTAAATATGCATCATAAAATTATAATAATGCATGATAATATATAACAAATGCCAATATGGCAAACACAAAGAACCGTCTATTCCATTATACGCACAAAAGGCAGCAGTTTTTGCTTTTCAAACGCTGCAGAAATAGTCCCGTGTTGCGTGTAGTAAGACTAGTGCAGCTGTTCTTCAAAGAGACAAATAAAAGGTTAAAGGTCACAGTGAAATAGGCCGCGCTTCCCGACAGTTTCCAGTGAGGGAATTAAACAAAACACATGAGTGACTCGGATGGCTATTGAACTGAAGTCAATTCATCTGCACTTTTGTGTACTTAGTATGTTATGCATTGATGTTTCAGATGAAAAAAAGTACACTAAAATTCTTCTTAAGAACATCTAAGTGTGCTATTTTGAGACACAATGAATATGAACTGAAATGAATATGACCACAAAACCAGTCGGTTTTTTGAAATTGAGATTTATGCATCATCTGAAAGCTGAATAAATGAGCTTTGCATTGATGTGTGGTCTGTTATGATATATGACTGAAATATACTGAAGATCTGGAATCTGAGCATGCAAAAAAATCTAAATATTGAGAAAATCATATTTAAAGTAGTCCTTAGCAATGCATATCCACTCACAAAAAATACAAAATATCTTCATGGAACATGAATGATTTTTTGCATAAAAGAAAAATCTATAATTTTGACCCATATAATGTATTGTTGGCTATTGCTACAAATACACTCATGTGACTGATGACTGGTTTTGTGTGCTTTTAACATACTAAATCTGTATTAAAAAATGTAACTTGAACCCTTCTTTCACACAAGTTGTAACTAAATACATTTTTAGTATATATATCACTAGTATATTAAGTACAAAATTATCAGACAGAATCACATTTTTATTTATCATTTACATTTATGCATTTAGCAGATGCTTTAAGTGACGTCAAAAACAATAAAAAGCTAGTTTAAATGACATGCATGTAAAAAATAAACAAGTTGACCGAGTTATCAATCAAAAGTGCATATTTCAGGACATTATATGAGCACATTACGTATTTCCTTGTCACTGCTTGAATAAGTGTCCTTGCTCAATTTCCTCACTCAAAGCAGAACAATTGTGCCATCAGGCCGCTTTCAAATAACTACAATGTGGAAGTCAACTCCAGTTTCAGTCGCCTCGGCCGTGTGAAGTTTACAATACTGTTTTACAGCCTCTCGGCTTTCGGCTCTTATCTTGTGTTATGTCAATATCTTGTTTTCATATTCTATATTTCAGGAGCCCTCGGCAGTTTTCAGTCCATCACGGGAGCAGACTGTCGTGTCTACGCAGTTAAAAAGCCCAAAAACATCAACAGAGCTAAACCTGACACCACAGTTTTCCATATATGACGGTAATACGAGTAAATGCACTCATCTGTAAACTGTACTACGGTATCCTCTGCACTGTGAAAAGTTATTTTCATGTTTCATCACAACATTTTTTCTTTAGTCAAATCAACTTATGCAATTAATGTGCTTCAGATATCAGAATATTTTGAGTTTCTAAGTTTTTAATTTCACTGAACTCAAAATTTGAAGGCAATCAGGTAGCTTACTTTTTTTAAACATGCAAAATTGTAAGATTTTGATACTGAATCTCTTGCTCTCAGCAGTTAATATAGATTATTTTATTTATACTCGTTGTTATCTATAGCATTATCCAGATTCCTTCTGTCCTTTCTGAATTTCAATATTGATATCAATGCTGATTTATGTTTTAATCTGGATTTAAATCATAATTCAGAATGTGGTTAGAGGTACTGAAACCAAAATAATGACATCTGAGATCAGATTAATAATAATTCAAAGGCAAATCAGGCCTATAATCAAAATAAATGAGGTGTAGTGCAATTTTAATGCAATGCATTAAATGCATGCTTGTTTAGTATTTTTGCCATTTCCAGGCTAAATATCGAAAAAATTCTTAAATTTAGATGCTTTTACTAGATAGGAAAAATTAAACAAGATATTTTTTCTTGTTTTCTGGAAAAAATGAATCAAAATGAAGTGAAAACAATCAAATTTA
Organism: Chanodichthys erythropterus; assembly: GCF_024489055.1. Classification (NCBI taxonomy): domain Eukaryota; kingdom Metazoa; phylum Chordata; class Actinopteri; order Cypriniformes; family Xenocyprididae; genus Chanodichthys; species Chanodichthys erythropterus. The sequence continues at coordinate 1,195,342 of NC_090225.1, read as the reverse complement.
TCTGCCAGTGGGGTAAGAAAAATAATCTTTGTTCTGTTTGAAATCTTGTTTTTTGTTTCTGTTCCACATTGGCAGATCATTTAGCTTGTTTTAAGCAAAAACTCAAGATATTTTTTCTTGTTCTCTGGGGGAAAAAATCAAATCAAGCAAAATGATCTGCCAATGGTGCACAGAAACAAGATTATTTTTCTTAACACATTAGCAAACCATTTTGCTTGTTTTAAACAAAAACTCACTACATTTTGATTCATTTTTTCCAAAAAACAAGAAAAAAATATCTTATATCATTTTTACATATCTAGTAAAAGCATCCTGATTTAAGAATTTTTTAATATTTCAACTGGAAATGACAAAAATACTAAATAAGAAAAGCATTTTTTGCCATATTAAAATCACCTACTCTGCTGAACATGACTTAATTTCCCTGATAAATCTACAATATGCATCACAGACATTTCACTGCTACATAAAAGCTTAGAAAAAAGGTTCAAAAAGAAGGACAACGGCTGTGATAAACTGGTCATTTCCTGTTTGGGGCAAAAAGGCATCTTGTGAGCTGGTGCTGTAACCGGTGGGTCGTGAGCCGAAAATGGGTCACAGTCAAATGCAAATAATAAAATGCAACTATAACCACATACATGTAGTTAGGAAAAAAAAGACCAATTATTTTGGTGCAAATACTTGCTTAACATCCCCTCACACTATAAACAAAACCACGTCACATGGTCAAAGAAAACACAACCTGCATTAAATAGGACCATAAACACAATAACTCGCATTGGCTGCTGAGAGGATGAAATTCAAAGTAATTTTAGATGCTAAAATCATACTTTACTAACTTATGCATGACAAACAATTTCAAAATCAGAGTCTTTATCAGCCTGCGCAGTCAAATCGATGCTTCAGAACAAAGAGAACGCCTGTCAAAGTGCTTCCTTTACCACGAACGGTCACGCGCACACTTATATATCGACATGGCTGAAACAAAAACAATATAACTCACTGTATAGACGCCCACCCTAAAGTCAGCACGAGCATGGCTTCTGTTATCTTAAAATACCACAAAGCAATTCAAAAGCACAATAACTCACCCTTCATAGCTATTACACTGCAGACAACACACATTTTGATCTGAAGCTGATCCTTTATATGGCGCCCTGTAACCGTTTCCACTGAGTAATACTGAAATAGTGATGCTATCTCTTATCAAACTATAGCTCCAAATCACACATATTGAATTATAGTCGACTCTACACCCGTGCATATGAAATTCGAACATTTTCTTCATCCACCCACGGTGTGTGAATGTCACGATTAAAGGCTGCAGCCTACGTACACGCGGCAGATGTTTGATATTCCTATAAATCACAGCTGTTCGTTTGCAGATAAAGATGCATTAACGTGAGGACACGGACACTAATCGAATGCATCTTTGAAATGGGCAAATTAAATATCAAAAAGCTCAAGAGAATTATTTTTCACACTTCTGAGAAGGCAAATCATACATTACGCAGCATTTATTAATCATTCAAATCACTTTTATGCTGAAAGTCTATTATAGTTTGTTTTTTTTTGTGTGTTGGCTGTAAAGAGCAAAACTCCTGTTTCTGAAACTCTTTAAAACTCGTATTGATTATGTGGCTTCTTCTGATTTTTGTCTAGATAAAATACACCGTACTTTAAAAAGTAAGTTACCTTAAAATTTTGAGTTCATTGAAATTAAACAATGAAGGTTTAATCAAAAAAATATTCTGTTATCTGAAGCACATTAATTACTTTGACAAAAGAAAAAATGTTTTATATGAGTATATGCATACTGAATCAGTCATTTCTCATTTTAATTATGCACTTTAATTTTAAATATAAAGATTTGTAAAGCAATGTTACTATTTTTCCTCCCCAGCATATTAGTTTATAAATCTATTTTCGGTGTTCACACATTTAAGCTAAAAAAGCTGACACATGAGAGTGAATTTTAAGAGGTTTTTAGATAAGAGGCGTAGGAAATAAACGCCCTCGGATGTCTGACTGAAAATGCAAATCACCATTTGGTTAATATACAATGACACATAAACAAGAATAAAAGGCCTTTGATATGAAGTCTAACCTATATAGTGCTTAACGTCAAAATTAACTGAATAAATTAGAAAATGCATTAAGAAATGATCTCATTTACTACTGATTTGCCTTCAGATGTATGATTTAAAAAATATTTAATAAAAACGCTACATATTATTGTTTTTATGGTGTCTCCAGGGTATATTGATATGAAAAAGAATCATCATGACAACATCATCACGTGTAAATAAATTAACTAGCAAATAAATAATCTGTATATTATGTGATTAGAGGTACTGAAACCAAAATAAAGACATTTGAGATCAGATTAATAATAATTAAAAGGCAAATCAGGTCTATAATCAGCATAAATGAGGTGTAGTGCAATTTTAAAAAAACAATTTCCACGTAAACAAATCAATAGCTTTAATTTCAACTGACTGGAAATGATTTCAGGTGCCGTAAAACACGACACATTCCCATTATTATATGTATAACAGTGATCGTTTGTGAGTGATTTAATACGAAAGTAGTGAGCTGAATACGAGAAAGCTGAAGTGTAATCACGGTGACTGTAACAGGTCTTGGTCGCAGTCTGTGTGGAAGTGTGTGTTCATTATCAAAAACACCCATATTTTTGTGAAGAATCAAAGGTTACACGTTTGTAAATGAAACTACGATATTTAAGAGAGTTCCCTTTGTTTCAAAATGACTCTAATGAGTCATCTGTGTCATATGGGGAGAGATACCTGTGCCGAAACAGCTTCATCACAATAGGAAAACAGAGCTGAGGCTTCAGCGGGTGTTTGGCGACACCAACCGGCCGAATGCGGTGTTACAACTACTGTTAATGAGAGACTGCCTGTGCTATAGCTCTGATCTCAAGTGCTTAAGGTTCAAAACTATGCTTTTTTCACTCCAAGAGGAAATAATGTGGCCTCATTTTTCACTAGTGAGCTTTAAACTCATTCACAAAAATATTAAAGCCACAGAAGATGGAGGAAACATTATACACTACCAGTCAAAAGTTTGGAAACATTTCGAAAGAAGTCTCTTCTACTCATCAATGCTGCATTTATTTGATCAAAAATACAGAAAAAACTGTAATATTGTGAAATATTATTTCAATTTCAAATTATGGTTTTCTATTTTAATATACTTTAAAATATAATTTATATCCAGTGATCAAAGCTGAATTTTCAGCATCATTACTCCAGTCTTCAGTGTCACATGATCCTTCAGAAATCATTATAATATGCTGATTTATTATCAATGTTGGAAACAGTTGTGCTGCTTCATATTATTTTATACTTTTTCAGTATTCTTTGATGAATAAAGTTAAAAAATATCAGCATTTATTTAAAATATTTATTAAAATTTATTATTTTTTTATTAGAAATCTTTTGTAACAAACACTACCGTTCAAACCGTTTGCGGTCAGTAATTTTTTTCTTTCTTTTTTTTTTTGAAAGAAATTAATACTTTTATTCAGCACGGATGTGTTAAATTGATAAAAAGTGATAGTAAAGATTTATATTGTTAGAAAATATTTAGATTTTGAATAAATGCTGTTCTTTTTAAACTTTTATTCATCAATGAATCCTGAAAGAGTGTCACAGGTTATAAAATAATATGAAGCAGCACAACTGTTTCCAACATTGATAATAAATCATCATATCAGAATGATTTCTGAAGGATCATGTGACACTGAAGACTGGAGTAATGATGCTGAAAATTCACAGGAATAAATTATATTTTAAAGTATATTAAAGTAAAAAAACAATTTTAAATTGTAATAATATTTCACAATTTTACAGTTTTTTTCTGTATTTATTATGAAATTAATGCAGCCTTAATGAGCAGAAGAGACTTTGTTCAAAACATTAAAAATAGTAATGTTTCCAAACTTTTGACTAGTAGTGTACATACAGCAGTGAGGAAAAATAGATAAAGATTTGAAAAAGCATGGATAGCAGTGCTGTGTTCTCATTGGTGGAGGAGAGGGAGTGGGCGGAGCTTCAGCAATCAAACAATGTGAGTGATCAGGCCATCATGTGACACTGTACATCAACATTCAATATTCATATTTAATAATTAAATCTTTCTATACTGGATGTGTGTGAAGTCAAAAAAATTAAACAACTATATTTTTCAATATATTCTGCAGGCTTTTGACAGATAAACGATGGCTTCCGGAGTTTAGTCACACACGGTCTGCTGGTTCACAGACTTGTAAGGGGAAAAAATGACTGAAAATACCACAAGAGTAGTGTACACGTGTGTAGCGGTCTGTTTGAGTAAAAAAAATCACATTATACTGTGATTTTATACTGTCGGTGACATTATACTGTCGCTATTTTTAAGAGCTGAGCTGAATTAATTTGGCACTTTGACAATGATTTTCATTCTCAAAATGGACACTAACCTTATTTTATTTTTGAAAGAAATTAATTTAGCATTAATGAAGCATTAAAAATGATTAAAAGTGACATTTTTAATGATATAAAGATTCATTTCAGCTTGATATTCATCAAAGAATCGTGAAAAAATCAATGATGATAATCAAAAAAAATGTAATCAGCATATCAGAATGATTTGTGAAGGATCATGTGACAATGAAGACTGGAGTATGATGCTGAAAATTCAGCTTTGATCATAAATAAATTGCATTTTACTATATATTATATAATGTTTTCACTGTATTTTTGGTAAATAAATGCAGTCTTTGTGAATATATGAGACATTTCCTGTCTCCAAACATCTAAACAATAGCATACAGACTAAACTGGGAAATAAATGAATTTAATTCTTAAGCAGAATATCTAAGCTGCACATTTTCACACAACGGTCGTGAATCAGGGGCTGTCAGGCTCCACAAAGGACAAAAAAATGCCATAAAACATCATTACAGCTGTATTCACCCTTCACTTTCAGATTATAGAAAAGAGAAGTAAAAATAAAGTTTCGCAAACCCTGAGATTACTGAAAAGCCTTTTATCTGCACCAACAATACTGTGATAGTGAGTCATTATTCCCATCACACTGCTCTCTTATCTGAAACGCCCAAATAAATATCATCATCTCGAAATCATCCACCGTTCCTCATTACATCAGTGCCGTAAACACAAAAACACACCAGACAACTACATGGAAGTGTTATAGAAAACACAGTTAAAGCTAAAATAGATATACTAAGTATAATTTTATGTGTAATCTAAAAAAAATGTTGGGTTTAAAATGGACAAACCCAGTGATTGGGTTAAATGTTTGATCAACATGCTGGGTCGTTTTATTTAACTCAACTACTGTTTAAAAATGACTGTATTGCATCCTTAAAATGAACCTAAAATAGGTTGGAAATGAACATTTACAAAGAAGACTTTAGTTTTAATGACAAACAGGCATTAAATATGCTAAAAATCAAGCCATTTCTTATTTTAATTCAATTTTTTCTTCTTTCAAGAACCTGAATTCATACTCTCTAAAACATGCTGGGTTAAATGTTTGCCAAACCTGCTGGGTAGTTTTATTTATACCAACTATTATTTAAAAATTGCTATATGGCTGGCTTAAAATGAACCCAAAATAGTTTGGAAATTAAAAATCAGACACATAATTACACTCTAAAAAATGCTGGGTTGTTTCAACCCAATTTTGGGTCAAATATGGACAAACCCTATCATTGGGTTAAATCTCTAAATTAATTTTTTAACCCAACAGTTGGGTTTGTCCATATTTGACCCAAAATTGGGTTGAAACAACCCAGCATTTTTTAAAAACGTACTAAAGGCAACAATAATAATCAAAAGCTGAACATTTATTAAAAAGCAATTTAATGTTGATTTTTTAAAATATTAAACATATTAATAAATGTTAATTTCCAACCTATTTCAACCTACAGTCATTTTTAAACAATAGTTGAGTTAAATAAAAACTACCCAGCATTTAACCCAACCGCTGGGTTAAAACAATCCAATTTTCAACCCAACTTGGGTTCACTCTAAAAAATAAAAAAATGTTAACTTTTTCCACTAGAATTTGCCAATTGGGAGAATTACATTAATTCAAAGCAATATTTTGAGTTGATCCAACAATGTTTTAAGTAAGGTGAAGCCATTTTTTTGCCACAATAAAAACACATTTCTACACTCTAAAAAATGCTGGGTTAGAAACAACCCAAGGTTGGTTGAAAATGGACAAACCCAGCGGTTGGGTTAAATGTTTGCTCAACCTGCTGGGTAGTTTTATTTAAACCAACTATTGTTTAAAAATTGCTATATGGCTAGCTTAAAATGAACCCAAAATAGTTGGGAAATTAAAAACCAGATGCAATTAGAGACAACAATAATAGACAAAAGGTGAATGTTTATTAATAAGCTTTAATATTTTATTAATATAAATTTTATAGTTTATTAATATACATTTATTAATAAGCAATTTAATAAATGTTTATTGTTTAATAATTATTCACTGAAAATTAATTAATGTTCATTTCCAACATACTTTGGGTTAATTTTAATTAAGCAATACAGTCATTTTTAAACAATAGTTGAGTTAAATAAAACTACTAACTACAACTAACACAGCTGGGTTAAAACAACACAATCGCTGGGTTTGTCCATTTTCAACCCAACTTGGGTTGTTTTTAACCCAGCATTTTTTAGAGTGTAAGTAACATGAACATGAATGCAACTATTTAAGTTGATCCAACATAATGTTTTAAGTAAGGTGAAAACGCTTTTTGGACACAATCAAACTGCATTTCTAACATGAACTTACCAAGCACCGCTTGTCACCATGATGGTAACTCTCCAAAAACCCACATTAACTCTTCTAAATTAGCATAACAAAACCCTAATTACTGCTAAATCTCCTTTACCATTAATCTTGTGCAAAAAACATTATATAACACCTAATTTTAGCATTTACTCTCCCTTTCAAGTGCCATGTGCAAAGCATGATGGGAAATATAAATCCCAGCCCAGTTAAAAGAAGTGTTCAACTCAAAACAATGAAACACGTTTACACGTCGTCAGATTGTATTTTACATTAACAGAACTTAAAATTAATTACATTGTTGATTAACTGAAAATGTTAAACTACGACAAGTCATGACAGTATATCGAATTTGTGTGTCATCCAAGCTCAATAAAATAACAATTACAAGTAAAAAGTCTAACAGCATTTCAGAACTTGATTAGTTTTTAGAGTGTTGTTTCAGATAGCAAAATGTGTTTGTAAATAACTCAAACTTATCGTTTATTCACTTACAAAATCATGTTTTCTTGTCGAGTCTATGCTTGTTGGTGCCACTTTACAATTAGGTTTCAGTAGTTCACTACATTAGTTAACCTCTCAAGCATTTATTCATCTTGTTAATTAACATTTTGTAAAATCAAAAGTTTTTGCACTGTGAAATAACATTTGTATTTTTTTACTAACATGAACAAAGATCAATAAATGCTTTAAAAATAAAGTTTCACCGCATACATCTGATGTATAAATGGTGATTATTTTTAGACTCCCTGGCGAAGTGAAAAGTCAAACGTGCGAGGACGGATCGGCGATATGCAAAGGGTTAACGCGCTTATAAGCTGCAGCTTTGAGAATCTGCAGCGCTGACTAAAATCTGAAGAACCCGGCGGGCCAGGACCACACGGTGCCCATCTGACGTCATGCTTCAGCAAACTATTCTTTGCAAACTTTGAAAAAAATGTGCTGAATCTTACTACTAAAAAGAGACACCAAAACGAAATGACTAAACCATTTCACAAACATTTCGAGGCTCGTAATTCTGTTAGTTCGGTATGACGGGAAAATCAAACTGAAACCAAGCTTCAATGATCATATAGGCAATTTTAGAGTCATTTAACACCTAATTCTACTCAAACAACTGATACTCGTCCTTTTCCTGTGACATTAAAGTGACATTTTGCCAGCTCAACGTCATCTTTACCAGAAATCATAACAACTCATATAAACTTACTAACAAAGGCACCTTTTATCACGTCATCCGAGCGTGAACACTGTTATAAAGACTGGACACATGACAAAATATAACATTTGCATTCCCAAACAGAGATGTGCATGAATGTCTTTCTGGCTGGTGAGATCAAATCATCTTCATGCTGTGCTTGTTTAATATCAATAAACTAGGACTTGTGTTTTGAGTTGCATAAAATAGAAATCTTCACTCTATATAATATCATAAGGTAACACGGTCACTATAGTGTACAAATGACGTGTGTAAATTGTAGCGGTCAAGTCGATGCAATAAATGACGTGGCCTAGTAAGCTGTCAAGTGAAAGCATCATCTCTTTCAGAGCCAGATTTAATTAGAAAATATGCATTATATTAACTATGCGAAACACTAAAAACAACACGTAAAATTAAATCTGAGTCTTTGCTGAGTGCTGTAAAGTTTTTGGTTCATGCAGACACAAATGCATTAATAAATACTGCACAAATCACAAATAATATAAGTAACACATGCAATGCTATCTCTACGCAAAATATGATGCATAAACATTTTATGCACACATACAAAAGTCTTAATCTTCTATTAAAGTAAAAAATGAATCACAAAACAAACCTGCGATTCAGTTTTTCTCATTTGAGACGCTCTCCGAGGATCATCTGTTCATGAGAATGTTACGCTCTAGATCAAGATTAACATAAAGACTAATTAAGGCTCTTTTTTTCTTTCTTTTTTTCGCTGACTCATCTCTGTCATAGCCGCCCATGCACCCCACGCAGCGCTCAATGCATCATGCTCCCAAGAGCCAGCGGTTTACGCTATCAGTTCTGACGTCATACACTTACTGTAAATCGTACACTAGTGTGGGGTACATGCATGACTCCATGAAGGGCTTATTTCTGTATGCCATACTGAATATCAAACCAAGATGACCTCTCACACTTCTGCAGAAAGCTGTGGTTCATTTTCTCTGTTTGTTCTAAAAACTTACAAATAAACTTAAATATCATTTTTACCGAAGCAACTTTTTGTTTTCTTGCAGCCATATATTATAACACAGCATTAATGCACACATGATGCGTATACTTCTACTTTAAAGTATTAATTTCTCAGATGCACATGCTTATAAAATAATATGGACTGTAGATAACATATGCATCTTCATACCAGCTTGTTGAGTGTTGTTTAGGTGCGTCCCAGTTATCGTACACTGTTCTACACCATTGCATAAATAGTGCAATAAAAAGAGTACACTTTAAATGATGTGGATGATGCACTTATTTAAACGAGCGCAAAAAAAAAAGTTGGACACCATGCGCTCAACTGTCACAAGTTTCAAGATTTTATGGAAGGGGCGGGGCTAACAATGTCGAAAATACGAGTGGAAAGCTTTTGATTTTCTTTAAGCCTCAATCTTCACGAGTGTTAGTGATAAACATGGTGGACTAACACAACTCAAGGGATAGTTCACCCAAAAATATTTACTCCCCCTCAAGCCATTCTAGGTGTATATGACTTTCTTCTTTCTGATGAACACAATCTGGCTCTTTCAATGGGAGTGAATGGGGGGCGAGATTTTGAAGGCCCAAAAAAATGCATCCATCCATCATAAATGTTAACTCCAGAGGGTTAATAAAGACCTTCTGAAGAGACGCGATGAGTTTTTGTAAGAGAAATATTCATATTTATAACTTTTATAAAGTAAAATAACTAGCTTCCAGCCGACGACCGCACAAGAGTAACCCGTGACGTGATGTAGGATGTAGGAGTATCGTAAGTTTAGACGCCTCTCGCAATTCAAACAAATAAGGCTGTGCAACAAACTCAAGCTCGCTTTATTAACCTCCTGGAGTCGTATGGATTATATTTATGTTGGATGGATGCATTTTTTGGGCTTCAAAATATCGTCCCACATTCACTCCCATTATAATGCTTGGAAAGCAGGATATTTTTAAATATATCTCTGATTGTGTTCGTCTGAAAGAAGATAGTCATGAACACCTAGGATGGCTTGAGGGCGAGTAAATCATTGGATAATTTTCATTTTTGGGTGAACTTTTTCTATTTACAGCGAAATAAGCTAATTGTTTGCAAAAAATATGATAGCAATTTTTAGAAGTAGAGTTAAAAACCTTGCTCTTTGTGTGTGTGTGTGTGTGTGTGTGTGTGTGTGTGTGTGTGTACTTGTTTTTGTGAAATATCAGGACATAAATGTGTATAATGACATGGGTATGACATAGGTATTACAAAAAGAGGTGAAATATGAGGACATTCAGCATGTCCCCACTTTTCAAAAGGCTTATAAA
>NC_090225.1:1127500-1180000 GCF_024489055.1 Chanodichthys erythropterus | reverse complement strand
AGCAACAAAACAAAATCAACAGAAGGTTCCATTGCAGCACCAGCGCTTGCGACATTCTGGGGTGAAAGCGAGTCGCAGTCCAGTGGTTTCTATAATATCAGCTGCTTTGATAAAACAAAACGTGCATTAAAGCTGAAATCCAACAACACAGAATAAAATACTATCACTAGTGATCATCAAATCCTTTAACACACTTTGAGTTTAAATCTTCCACTTTTTTCTCTAGAAACCCGGTCAGTTTGGGTTAAAATTATTTAAAAGACTTAAAAACACTGAATTATTACCAATATATGAAATTAAATTAAGGACATGCATCAGAAAAATTGGGAATGTTCAACAATAAATATATGAATATAACAGCTTGATTTTGCAGTGTTGTCTAATGTCCGTTAAAGCAAAAGTGTCCAAAAGTGGGAATTATGGGATAATGGACACAGCAATGCATCATGTATTATAAGATCATTATATTTGTACCGTGATCCTTTAAAACATATAATATACACTACCACTCAAAAGTTTGGGATCGGTAAGATTTTTGCTCTGGTCTGCTCACCAAGGCTTAATTTATTTAATTAAAAATACAGTAAAAACAGTAAAAATTGTGAAAAATGATTACAATTTAAAATAACTGTTTTCTATGTGAATATACAGTAAAGTGTAATTTATTCCAGTGATCAAAGCTGAATTTATTTGATTAAAAATACAGTAAAAACAGTAAAAAATGTGAAAAATTATTACAATTTAAAATAACTGTTTTCTATGTGAATATACAGTAAAGTGTAATTTATTCCAGTGATCAAAGCTGAATTTATTTGATTAAAAATACAGTAAAAACAGTAAAAAATGTGAAAAATTATTACAATTTAAAATAACTGTTTTCTATGTGAATATACAGTAAAGTGTAATTTATTCCAGTGATCAAAGCTGAATTTATTTAATTAAAAATACAGTAAAAACAGTAAAAATTGTGAAAAATGATTACAATTTAAAATAACTGTTTTCTATGTGAATATATAGTAAAGTGTAATTTATTCCAGTGATCAAAGCTGAATTTATTTGATTAAAAATACAGTAAAAACAGTAAAAAATGTGAAAAATTATTACAATTTAAAATAACTGTTTTCTATGTGAATATATAGTAAAGTGTAATTTATTCCAGTGATCAAAGCTGAATTTATTTGATTAAAAATACAGTAAAAACAGTAAAAATTTAAAAAAATTATTACAATTTAAAATAACTGTTTTCTATGTGAATATATAGTAATGTGTAATTTATTCCAGTGATCAAAGCTGAATTTATTTGATTAAAAATACAGTAAAAACAGTAAAAATTTTAAAAAATTATTACAATTTAAAATAACTGTTCTCTATGTGAATATACAGTAAAGTGTAATTTATTCCTGTGATCAAAGCTGAATTTTCAGCATCGTTACTCCAGTCTTCAGTGTCACATGATCCTTCAGAAATCATTCTGATATGATGATTAATTTCTCAAGAAACATTTATGATTATTTTCAATGTTGAAAATAGTTGTGTACTTTTTTTTCAGGATTCCTTGATGAATAGAAAGTTCAAAAGAACAGCATTTATCTGAAATACAAAGCTTCTGTAGCATTATACACTACCGTTCAAAAGTTTGGGGTCAGTAAGAATTTTTATTTTTATTTTTTTGAAAAGAAATTAAAGAAATTAATACTTTTATTCAGCAAGAATGCATTAAATCAATCAAAAGTGGCAGTAAAGACATTTATAATGTTACAAAAGATTAGATTTCAGATAAACACTGTTCTTTTGAACTTTCTATTCATCAAATAATCCTGAAAAAACACACTATATATTTACAAACTTATGTTAGATGCGATTAATCGAATTGTTATAAAACTAATATTTATACATAACATTTTAGGAAAAGTTGTAAATAAAAACAATTGCCTTCATGTATTGTGATTAATCGACTAGGGAGAATCATCGCTGTGTAGGTAAAATAAAGTGTAGGTAGCACTTTATTTTAAGGTTATGTAGTTTCACGTTATTACTTGTACTTACTATAGTAAATTATGCATAATTACAAGTAACTAACTCTAAACCCTAACCGAAACTCTATAGTAAGTAGTTCATTAATATTACTCAGTACTTATTTGAGTTACGTCACCTTAAAATAAAGTGTAACCAGAACTAATTGCAGGATTTGCACAATGTTCAGAGATCATCAGAATTATCACTTTATTTTGAAAGTCCACTTTAGACTTTCTACTAAGGATTAGTAGACTTAAAATAAGTTGATATGTAGTTGCAACATTACTTCTAGTTAGTAGAATGTCATGGACTATTGAAATGAAGTGTTACCAAACAATATAAAACATTCATTGTATGACGGCACACAGGAAAAGACTTTGCTAGTCAGGAAGCGAGTCATGTTCATTTAATGCTCGATTCCCATCATGTTTTCAGATCCACAGCTACTGAACTTCCCGTGACGGGCAGCAGAGAGTCTGAAAACAAACAAACCGGGGGAGGCGACGGAAGAATAGAAATGATTAAGATCCATCAGTCCAGATCCGGCAGACAGCTGGGAGGAAATGCAGAATCTGTGAGTCATAAGCTAGTCGTTTTTCTCAGATTTAACATGATCTTTACAGCTTCTGCTCACAGCATGAACTGTTGATCATTGAAAGTCATCTTAAGTCAGATCACTAAAGGGTGAGAATATGTAAATCTGCATCATTGGTGGCAGCAACGCTCACTAATGGCCTGGAGTCAAGGGGTTTTGGTTAAAGAAGAGTTGGGTTAATTTGGGAAGATTATCATGATGAACAAAAGAAGAATCATAAACGGTTTTTGGTCACAGAACTTATTTTCTGCAATAATTCAAAAGCCAACTGGGTTTTTCTTGAGGGAACCCACTGGGTTGAACTACAAAGTAAGTCATTCTTGTAGAAAAACTCCGTCAAAAGCCATGTCAGAATCTTCTGATAGCACCACAGAGTCACAGTGCTGCCCCACGAAGGCCGAACATAGTAACTACACATTTGATGTATGATCATCGAGTGCAAAAACTGATATCAAATCAATTATAAGACTTTGCAACCTGCCAATGGTTTACTTAGTTTTCTCTACATATTAAGGCAAGATACAGACAAAACCATTGGGTTTTTTTCATGCTCTTGTCAATTTTGAGATTTTTTTCCCTTCTAGACTATAATAGAAAGAAAACATCCAAAATACACTTTAAAGTGTTTATTTTATTACACTTTATCTATTTGCATCTGTAGATTTCAATTACAATACATCTTTGGAGCCAGAAATCCCTTACATACATTAAACTTTCCTATTCTAAAAGTTCACAGAAGCGTTTGTGCATATATATATATATATATATATATATATATATATATATATATATATATATATATATATATATATATATATATATATATATATATATATATATATATACACCCAAACTTTTATGTTAGATGATTAATCACGATTAAAAACAAAATATTAGTGCTGTCAAATTGATTAATAGCGATTAATCACATCTAACAAAAGTTTGTGAGTGTGAGTGTGTGTGTATATATATATACACATACATATACACACATTCATATATTATATATTTACAAACTTTTATGTTAGATGCGATTAAAAACTAAATATTGGCGCTTTCAAATTGCGATTAATTGCATCTAACAAAAGTTTGTGTGTGTGTCATATATATATATATACACACACATATATTTACAAACTTTTATGTTAAATGTGATTAATCACAATAAAAATATTAGTGCTGTCAAATCGATTAATCGCGATTAATCACATCTAACAAAAGTTTGTGAGTGTGAGTGTGAGTGTGTGTGTATATATATACACACATACATATACACACATTCATATATTATATATTTACAAACTTTTATGTTAGATGCGATTAATTGCGATTAAAAACTAAATATTGGTGCTGTCAAATTGCGATTAATTGCATCTAACAAAAGTTTGTGTGTGTGTGTCATATATATATATATATATATATATATATATATATACACATATATTTACAAACTTTTATGTTAAATGTGATTAATCACAATAAAAACATTAGTGCTGTCAAATCGATTAATCGTGATTAATCACATCTAACAAAAGTTTGTGTGTGTGTGTGTGTGTGTGTGTGTGTGTGTGTGTGTGTGTGTGTGTGTGTGTGTGTGTGTACACATATATACACACACGCACACACACGATTTACAAACTTATGTTAGATGCGATTAATTGCGATTAAAAACTAAATATTGGCGCTGTCAAATTGCGATTAATTGCATCTAACAAAAGTTTGTGTGTGTGTGTGTGTGTGTGTCATATATATATATATACACATATATTTACAAACTTTTATGTTAAATTTGATTAATCACAATAAAAACATTAGTGCTGTCAAATCAATTAATCGTGATTAATCACATCTAACAAAAGTTTGTGCATGTATGTATATATCATAAATATATACACACAAAAATATTTTCAAACTTTTGTTTGATGCGATTAATCGCAATTAAAACAATATTAGTGCTGTCAAATCGAATAATTGCGACACTATATATTTACAAACTTATGTTTGATGCGATTAATCGAATTGCAATAAAACTAATATTTATACATAACATTTTAGAAAAAAGTTGTAAATAAAAACAATTGCCTTCATGTATTGTGATTAATCGACTAGGCAAACTTCTTTAGGACTTTATTCACCTGTGATGTTTTGCGTTAAACTGGGATACAGCAATTTATACACTGAAATAACTGCACAGTTCACCTGTAATCAAACACACTAAAATGATCGTCAAAACATGCACAGTTTTGGCCCTTCAGTGCCGTTTCACACTTGAGGTAAAAACGCATCCACTCTCAACTCCTACCACTCTCATTTTCAGCTGGGAAATGGGTTTAAAAGTTTGAAAAATGAAACGAACATTTTGTGGTGACACTTCTACTGACTCAAACAAGCAGCATCAATTACATCAACAGGAACTGCACATCATTTGCATCACAAAACAGGCTGAAGAGGATTTTACTGTTCCTCTAGCCTGCGAGAGCACCGAGAGCTTCCTACACACCAATACCGATGCCTTCTGCACGCAGGAATGTCTATGAACAAACTGACAATGAATGCAGTCAATAAGTGTCAGTAAAGACGGCTGGGTTGTGTTAAAGCGCAGCTGGGTCTCTCGTCCGCTGACCCTGTGAGAACAAACTCTAGACTCATTCTCACTGCGACCCACACAAAACCTCTGATCAATACTCTTCTATTACACTCTCCTCCAGGGACACGGATACTCCAGGGTATCCCGTCAAACCCTGAGAGCGGCGTGTCGAACACAATAGGCCCTCTCCGCTACAGAGCACCTCTAAAGACGATCAATAATCATTTAACTGAGCTCATATGACCGATGCATCTAATCCTGCAGCGTTCCTCCGGACACATGATGACTGAAGCTCGTTTCACTGGTGATCCTCCTGATGTTTACTGTAGAAATGACCGTGCTGGCCTGAACGCATTATCGCTGCTTATCTTGATCCGTCTATCTAATAACTAGGCTTTGTTTAGTGAATGCTTTTTCTATTTATATACTGTGACATTTACATGGTACTCAAAGACACGCACACACACACACACACACACACACACACACATATATATATATATATACACACATACAGTTGCAAGAAAAAGTATGAGAACCACTTGCAGAATCTGTGAAAATGTTAATAATTTTAACAAAATAAGAGAGATCATACAAAATGCATGTTATTTTTTATTTAGTACTGTCCTGAGTAAGATATTTCACATAAAAGATGTTTACATATAATCCATAAGACAAAAAAAAGCTGAATTTATTAAAATAACCCCATTCATAAGTGTGTGAAGCATTGATTCTCAATACTGTGTGTGGTCACCTGATGATCCACGACTGTTTTTGTGTTTTGTGATGGTTGTTCATGAGTCTCTTGTTTGTTCTGAGCAGTTAAACTGAGCTCTGTTCTTCAGAAAAATCCTCCAGCATCCTGCAGATTCTTCAGTTTTCCAGCATTTTTGCTTATTTGAACCCTTTCCAGCAGTTTTGAGATTCATCTTTTCACACTGAGGACGACTGAGGGACTCAAACTCAACTATTAAAAAAGGTTCAAACATTCACTGATCTCCAGAAGAAAACACGACGCATTAAGAGATGGGGGGTGAAAACTTTTGCAATTTGAAGATCAAGGTAAATTGTACTTAATTTGTCTTCCGGGAAACATGCAAGTATCTTCTGTTGCTTCTGAAGGGCAGTGCTAAATGAAAAAAAAAAAAAATTTAAACAAAATAAGAAAAATCTTCATCTTGTTCAAAAGTTTTCACCCCCCGACTCTTAATGCGTTGTGTTTCCTTCTGGAGCATCAGTGAATGTTTGAACCTTTTTTAATAGTTGAGTTTGAGTCCCTCAGTTGTCCTCAGTGTGAAAATATGAATCTTTTTGGGATCTGGAGGATTTTTCTGAAGAACAGAGCTCAGTTTAACTGCTCAGAACAAACAAGAGACTCATGAACAACCATCACACAACACACAAACAGTCGTGGATCATCAGGTAACCACACACAGTATTGAGAATCAATGCTTCACACACTTATGAATGGGGTTATTTTAATAAATTCAGCTGTTTTTTGTCTTATGAATTAAATGCAAACATCTTTTATGTGAAATATCTTACTCAGGACAGTACTAAACAAAAAATAACATGCAAATTGTATGATCTCTCTTTTTTTGTTACAATTTTGCACATTTTCATAGATTTTGTAAGTGGTTCACATACTTTTTTTTGCAACTGTTCAAAAGTTTGGAACCACTAAGATTTTTAATGTTTTTAAAAGAGGTTTCATCTGCTCACCAAGGCTACATTTATTTAATTAAAAATACAGTAAAATCAGTAATATTGTGAAATATTATAACAATTTAAAATAACTGTTTTCTATTTGAATATATTTGACAAAGTAATTTATTTCCAGTGATCAAAGCTGAATTTTCAGCATCATTACTCCAGTCTTCAGTGTCACATGATCCTTCAGAAATCATTCTAATATGCTGATCTGCTGCTCAATAAACATTTAATGTGTACAATTGTACAAAATATTTTTGTACAATATTTTTTTTCAGGATTCTTTGATGAATAGAAAGTTCAAAAGAACAGAGTTTATCTGAAATCTAATCTTTTGTAACATTATAAATGTCTTTACTGCCACTTTTGATTGATTTAATGCATTCTTGCTGAAAAAAAAAAAAATTCTTTAAATTCTTCTAAAAAAAATAAAAATAAAAATTCTTACTGACCCCAAACTTTTGAACGGTAGTGTATAATGCTACAGAAGCTTTGTATTTCAGATAGAAAGTTCAAAAGAACAGCATTTATTCATCAAGGAATCCTGGAAAAAAAAGTACACAACTGTTTTCAACATTGAAAATAATCATAAATGTTTCTTGAGCATCAAATCAGAATATTAGAATGATTTCTGAAGGATCATGTGACACTGAAGACTGGAGTAATGATGCTGAAAATTCAGCTTTGATCACAGGAATAAATTACTTTTTATATTATATTCCAATAGAAAACAGTTATTTTAAATTGTAATAATATTTCACAATATTACTGTTTTTACTGTATTTTTAATTAAATAAATGCAATCTTGGTGAGCAAACAAATCTTTTTAAAAATATTAAAAATCTTACCGATCCAAAACTTTTGAACAGTAGTGTATACACACACACACACACAAAATGCACAGCATAAATGAGTACACCCCCTCTGAACAAATACAAAAGATGTATTTTCTTTATTATCACTAATACAATTCATGTAAATATGGAAAAACTAAAATGTATTAAACATATACATAATAAAAGCCGAGAAATATATGTCATTAATAGATAAAATCAGTAAATTAGCCAATTTTGTTTACATGAAGGATTGCAGAAATGAGTACACCCTAGATTTAATTCAACAAATGTATAATATTCTAGCACTTAGTATGCCCTCCATAATTTTGAAGATACTGCTCTGACCCTTCTTGGCATGGACTCCTGGATGATGAGCTCCATAAATGCCCTGATCTTTAATGGGGAGAGCTGCTCAACTCTTCTCTACAGAATCCCCCACAGATGCTCAAGAGTGTGAAGATTGAGTGCAATACAAGTCCACAGAATGCATATCCTCATTGTCATGTAGAAAAAAGGCCCAACAATGCAGGGAATGAGGAAAGGTCAACATCTTCTGTATTAAATTACACAGTGGTGTAAGTCATGACAGTATTGATAAAGCACAACTCCCTCACACCTTCAACACTCATACATCCCTATATAAGAGCTTTACTACCACTAAAATTAGGCACTTCTCACTGTACTCCTCTAGCAACACCATCACATTTTGTATGCTGTTAGATCCAAAATGATTGATTTGGTCTCATGAGACCAGAGTATTGATATATTTTTGTAAATATGAGCTATGGAAATGGCTAAATGACTTTATTGTGCTTTGGCTACAGTAGGTAGGTCCAGTGATAACAGCAACCATGCATGTCATTTCTGCAGGCTGCATCATAAACAGTCACTCTTTTCATAGCTTTTGCTGGCTCTGAGACACTCCTTGGTATTTCTCCTGCTCTTTTATAGCAAAAAAAATCCCTCATCCCTAAACGAAAGCTTAAAAATGAAGGTCTGGTTCTGCATCTTACACTGTGAGATAAACAGACACTCTTGTCATAGCTTTTGCTGGCTCTGAGACACTCACTTGGTATTTCTCCTGCTCTTTTATAGCAAAAAAATCCCTCATCCCTAAACGAAAGCTTAAAAATGAAGGTCTGGTTATTGTCACAAGCCCATTGTTTTTGAATTTCTGTGTTACTTTTGCTATATTTTCACACTTAAAACAATGATTTGGTAATCCTCTTGTCCTCTTTTGTGCTAAGAAATAAGTCTCCTGACAGTTTTCTCCCAAGTGCTTCCATTGTTGTCAGCATTAAGTCTGAGAATGATTCAGTGGGCTATATAACACTTTTAATTGTCAAGAAATTACTTCTCTTTAAATGTTTTGGTTCAACACTTACCTGTTCAAACATTCCCTTAAACTTACACCAGAACATTTTTATTTAGTTTTATTTAGTAACTTGTAGGAGGGTGCACTCATTTTTGCTACACAACATTTTATCACCTTGATAAGAAAATCTTATTTTCCTGAATTATTTTGACATGCTTCTTTGGTAATTGATTAAGCAGACTTGCTGGAACATTATATCTCTAAAGAACCCTAACATGTCTTCTGAGTAATTGCTGACTTTCAGAAGTTTCAGAGGAGGTGTACTATATGATTACAACATTCACATATAATGTTGTTTACACAGTACTCCAGTGCAGAAACCACTTCATCTATATTCGTTTATGATTAACGTAACATTAATGCTGGACTTCCTGCGGTGATTATTAACTGTATGGCAAGTTTAGGTTACGCAGGGCCGCACGTACCGAGTTAGACGCGTTCCTGAGACAACATATTTTCCTTTTCAAAAATGTAGTCCTATCCCTACCCCTAAATAGGTATAACTAAATGTTCATCTAAATAGGTGATGTAGAAGTGCCTTGTTTGTAAGCCTAAACTTGACAAACTGTCCCTCAAATCTGATTGGTTGACTGGAATGTTGTTCCAGGATCAACAAAGATGTAGTACTTGGTGAAAGCACCAAGGGCCATATGTCAAAAATGTTGCAAATAATGCCACCTAGTGGACAAAAGAAACAAATTAGCATACAATATATACAAAACAGTTATGCATCAACTTAATAAAATAAAAATTTTACCTTAATAGTTGCTTTTTATTATAATTAAATTGTTTCTTCACAAGCATAAATCTTCAATCATATCAAATATATTTTTATTTTATATATTTATATTACAATGTATGTAATTAGAATGTTTTTAAATTATCAAACTTGCATTAAATGTCTTTACAAATATCATATATAAAGTAATACTTTCACAATTTGGTACAACTTGTTATACTATTTTATTAGCATGATTGTTTTGATGCATAAATATTGTAAGTAATCACTGTTTTGACAGAAATACAGTGTGCTTTCACTTCAGATGTTAGCTAAGAGAAGTGTCCACTAGATGGCAGAGAAACCTAGGAGAAACATGAGGCCCTCAAAAGTCATCAGGAAGAGTTTATGGGCCGCACGGCTGGTTTTCTAATCACTCTTTATCTATCTGATATGAATACCTTGACAAATATATATATATGCATTTATCAAAGCCTTTTTGTTTGCTTTTTCTATTCTGACTGATCAAAAATCAGGCCCAGTGATTCAGAGATTTCCCTCTCGCACACTCAACCTCAGAGCCAAAGATGAATTGCATCAAACTTTGAAATACGAGGTGTGATCTATACCCCCTGAACCACCAAACTACTGCTGAACAGTAGAAGATCACGTACAGTCATTTCAAACCCATCTGAAGCAGAACAATAGACACAGCGAGACTTTTTTATGAATTTAAGTTTCATTGCCACGAGTAACAGGTTTTTACTGGAAACTAAAGTTGCCTAACTAAAAGTAGACGTGTGGAGGCAGTGTAAAATGACAAGTGTGACCTTAAAAATGCATGCCGACTTCTTAGAGTGCTTACTTTCAGTTCAATATCTTTCACCTCAGATATGTAAATTCATGAACAAAACTGTAAATTGGCATTGTACAGTCATATCGTTTAAAACAGAACAGTACTGAGGTATCAGATGGTAATACCATAAAGTATGGTCTAAAAACTAGGATAATCTATCATAGTGCTTTCTGTGAGTGATATATTTTAAACTGGTCAGGCTGTGGGACAATTTTAAAATAGCTCTGATTTAACCCTTGTGCGCTCTTCGTTTGGGAAGTACACTCAGGGTATTTAGGGTCTCCAGAGACACCAGGCAACAAAATGTAATTTTGTAACAAAATAAATTATATATATATATATAGAATTTTTTTTTTTTTTTTTTTAAACAAATGTAATTGCTTATTAATGTTTTTACTCCACATTTGTGCAGTTTTTGGAGGATTTATCATATTTTTTAAATTTATATAAATAAGTTAAAAAAAAAAAATTTTTAAATAGGTTTTTATACAAAAACAGATTTCTATGTAAAATTCACTTTATAAGACCCACATTTCTAACTTTCATTCATGGGGATAACATAATTTGACAGTTTAGTGTGAGATTTTTGCCCATCTTTTGGAAAATGAAGTTATAAAAATAAAAAATAAATCACTTTTACCAGTAGACGGCAGCAGAGCTCCACTATTTGCTGTTTGACTGACTGAAAGACATCTTTTCACAAGTATTTTCAGTTGGATTCATATCTAAATATTATGAAATCACAATTATGGCAATAAAAGCTACTTTTTAATCAAAGTTTAGTATTTTTTGTAATGAAAAAAAAAAAAATCACTTTTCAATATTGTTACATTATGAAGAGACCCCACTTAAAGTGGACAAAATTCATCCTCAAAATCAACATTTTTGAAAAAAAATTTTTTTTCAGTACAAAAAAAAGCTAAACTTTGACAAAGTAAATTTTATTGTTATAATTGTGATTTCATTAAATTTAGAAATGAATCCAACTGAAAAATACTTGTGAAAAGATGTCTTTTAGTCAGTCAAATAGCAAATAGTGGAGCTCTGCCACCATCTACTGGATAAAGTGATAATTTTTTACTTTTAAAACGGCATTTTCCAAAAGATGGGCAAAAATCTTACATGAAACCACGTCAAATTATCCATGTTATCCCCATGAATGAAAGTTAGAAATGTGGGTCTTTTATAAAGTGAATTTTACATAAAAAGTTGTTTTTGTA
This sequence comes from Chanodichthys erythropterus, assembly GCF_024489055.1. Taxonomy (NCBI): domain Eukaryota; kingdom Metazoa; phylum Chordata; class Actinopteri; order Cypriniformes; family Xenocyprididae; genus Chanodichthys; species Chanodichthys erythropterus. The sequence goes on along the minus strand of NC_090225.1, from coordinate 1,168,087 downwards.
TAATTTTTTTTAAAAATGTATTTATATAAATTTAAAAAATATGATAAATCCTCCAAAAACTGCACAAATGTGGAGTAAAAACATTAATAAACAGAGTAAAATTAAATTTGTTTTTGTTTTTTTAAATTGTTTTGTTACAAAATTAAATTTTGTTGCCTGGGGTCTCTGGAGACCCCAAAGACCCCGAGTGCGACTATTTTCTACACTAACATAGAAACAAAATATCACTCCAATATTTTTTATATTTGTAGATCTAGACAACTGTAACTGTAAACAACTGTACAAAGTTTCATGTCATTTGGACAAAGAGAACATTTTTATTTTATCTTAGCAAATGTCATTTGGTGTCTAAAAAGACCCTATAAGGGTTAAAGAGATAGTTCACCCAGAAAATGAAAAATATGTCGCTATTTATAAGTTGCTCTGCTGTACACAAAAGAAGATATTTGTATTTGTAACCAAGCAGATCTCACCCCCCATTGACTACCATAGTATTTTTTCCTTACTATGATAGTCAATGGGGGACGATATTTGACATTCTTCCAAATATTTGTGTTCAGCAGAGCAAAGAAACTCATACAGGTTTGGAACAACTTATAAATAGCGACAGAATTTTCATTTTTGGGTGAATTATCACTTTAAGAAACTTGTTGAGAAGGGAAGCGAATTTCATTATCTAGATTTAAAATTGAGCAATTTTCATCACATTTGTTGAATGATGTTGTGAGGGCACTGGAAATCACCTCAGTGTATATAGTACAGGCGCGGACCGCGGCTACTAAACCACATGAATGGGCGACGAGAGGAAGTTCCAGAAGACGGTTAAACATCACACGAACAGAAGATAAAACAGAATCAAAAGAGCGCGATTATATAACTTTCTCACAGAAAAAGAGTCAAAAGTTGATTTCAAACGATTATTATTCAACTCTTTGCGGACGCGTTACGTGCGCGTCAGATAACGCGTCGTTTGTTAAGCGTCATCGGCGCCGTGTAAATATAAATAACAGGAATGCAACGCTTTTATTTCATATACGGATGCAAAACAGTCAAATCAAGAAGAAAAAAGCTACTGAACCTTTTGATTAGGTTATGAAAAAATCGATATATACAAAAGGGACGCATCTCTTTAGAAGTGAACTATAAAGTTCTCCTCTACGTGGACCCTTGCTTGTTATCTAGGAAGCGAGCACACGTTTTGACACGCAGCCAACACGCGCGCGCGCTTTTCTACCCAGATACAAACGCTTAAACGCGTTGTGACGTAGCTGGACTACTAAGTACGTGACTCGACACAGTAACTAACCACAGACCGGGCCTCGCGTAACGGGTCAAACGCGTTGCAAATGTCTAAGAAATAGTTATTTTCTTTGGGAACACTCAGTTAAAGTGTCATTAAGAGATGTTTGCATCATTCTTGTTGCGTTATTCTAAGCGAAAACAGCACTTATATGCGCGCTTGCCATATGGAGACATGCATAGCTATTCCAATTAAGTCTCTTTTTCTAAAGAGGAACAGGAAGTCAGAAACACTATCTCATGCTTGCACCGCAGGCTTCCTCTTATCTTCATCGAGCGCCCAATGAGAATAAAATGACCCGAAAACTCAATGCATCTTATGTAAGAAAGTATGCAAGCTTTTGACAGCGCAATATAATGCATACTAAGTATGCATATACATATGTGAGAAGAGAAAAAAAAAAAGGTACGGATTTGGTGGTGCTTTTAGAAGGTCTACAGCCTTGTTGATGGGAGGAACACACCAGTGCACGCTCAAATTCTGACTCATTTTTATACTTGATTACTAGAGGAGTGCATCTAATCAGTAAAAAGTTTAGAGTATCATAAAACGCAAAAAAAAAAACATAACTAAAACGTTTTTTTCCTAATTAATCAATGCTTAAGTCAGTGCATTAATGAGTTTAATGTGCACTTACCACAAAACTGCTTGAGAATGGAGCTGCGCTTGTGCGCAAAAGTTACCAAGTGACTTTGGAGAGACTTTGCGCCTGATGCGCACTCAAGTTCCACTGCGAATGTTCAAGATGTCCCCTCTTCCTCTTCTTTTTCCTTTGAAATAGTGGTTTCACGCGTGTTCTTCACTTGAGTCATTCATGTAGAGTCACAGGTCCACACACACACACTGAGACTTTCTCTTGCGCGCTATTGGTGACGCCCACTTCACCCGACACAGTTTGCCGCAACGATTCAAAATCTGTCTGTAGGTTGTGAATGAATAGAGTCTCAGTTAACGCCTTGACAACAGTGACTTCAGTTTCCTGGGTAAAACAACCTGTTTAATAACTCCATGATGCATTGGGCACAATGAGCTCATTGTGATGAGTGCCAAGAAAAGTGGGGGGTGAGGTTTGGTGAGCTGGCATAAAACTTTAAGACTTAAAAAAAAAAAAAAAAAAAGTTAAGAGGAAATGCACAGCATAAACTACAGGTGGGTGGTTGCCATGACATGATAATATATTCCATCTGAAATGATTTCGTTTTTATGGAACAATGTCACACAGCAAGACTTTATTTTTTAAATACAATTTGATTTTATTTATAAATCACCTTTAAAAAAAAAAAAAAAAAAAAAAAGTGTACTGAACCTCCAGACTTCATGGACAGATACATCTGGGTGGCATCAGCATGAAAGTGATACAAAATGCTACATTTCTTGAGTATAGAACCAAGAGGAAGCAAATACAATGAACATGACAGTGGTCCCAAGATAGAACCTTGAGGTACCCCACATGATAGAAGCTATTGGTGTTTCCAATTTTAACCGAAAAGGTTCGATTTTGAAGAGGCAAACCAGCTTAGAGCAGTTCCTTGGATGCACACGTACTGTCTTAAGGCCTGTACACACCAGGACGAATATCACACGTGCTTATCGCCAGTGTTTTGCAACATTTTTTGTGTTCATACCCAAGCGATTTTCACTGGCGATGCAAATTCACTCCCTGACAGTATGTGGCGCTTGTGCTGAACGGTAGCGCAAACATATTTATGACATTTTCAACTATATTTTTTGAATGTAAAAAAAAAATAAATAAATAAAAATACAGAAATAATACACATCTATTGGTGTGGCCAAGTGGCGGCAGATGTTTGTAGGGGTCTTCCTCGTCTACTTCCTCTTCGTCGTCTTTCTATCAATGTGTGCTGTTTTGTGCTTGAGTGCCACCTAGTTGTGTTTTACTGTAATTTCAGCAGCTCCAGGCACGTGAACAAAAGAGCCAATCTCATTGGTCGGCCAATCACATGGCACGTCAAAACGCTTTTTTTTTTAAATGACGTTTTTACGGCTGGCATTTTTCACGTCGATGTGCACACTCACATTGGCGCTCTTTGTTTAGTCACGAGGCGTTAAACGTCTGCGATAATCGTGCGCGATATTCGTCCCGGTGTGTACAGGCCTTTAAACATTCAACTAAAATTAAATGATCAATTGTATTAAATGCTGAGCTAAACAAATGCACACAGAATGCGTTTTCACTCCAATGCGCTACTTTTCTATGTAAACGCGCTAGACGGACGTGTTTTGCAGCATCTCGCGCATGACATGGCGTTCTAAAAACGTGGCGCTCAAGTTAAAAATCCGTTCCAACGTTCAAAAAATGCTTGCATTTTCTCTCCATTCCACTGCCCACATCTCGCGTTTTTAAACGAGCTAAAGGCCTTTGCACATTGAGTCCAAAATTCGCATGCGAAACTTTCGCACGTTAAAAAATAAATTCAACCTCAGGTTGTGTCAATGACGTTTACACACTGCCTCCGAAACTTTTGTCCGTCATAATATTCAGATCAGGTTCGATTTTCTCTGCGTTTTTCGCATCCGTGGCACGCATTTTGAGAGACATTTTGACAATTCAGAGCCACCGTACACAAACGCAAAAATCCTGAATGCCATCTGACATGTTGATCCAACATTGTGCTTGGTACATTTATGGTCTTCAAACCAAACGGGTCTGAAGCTGACAAAGTTTAAATCCTGTCTGGCTTATCTTACGCATTAGGTCAGTAGGCAGTCTTTTGTGGCTGTTCGAACACATTAGTGCTTACGCTACGAAAACAATGTGGTCGAATGCGTTTTTGACTACCTCTGGGAGAAAGTGTAACGTGCAATATGGCGGAATAAGTCCCGCCTTCTAAATAAGAGCCAATCGCCGACTGGTAAAGCGGCCGTTAGAAGCACTGGTTTCTATAGAAACAGTCAGATGCGCGCCTCCGAAATGAGGCACAAGAGACGCGCATTTAGGTTTGTGCATGCGCATTAGCTTGATCCAGCATAAAAATGATTCGAACGTTTAGAAAAAAAATTATCAGACAGTTGTCAGATTTCATTGGTGATTTCAAATATGAAATTTAATCGAAAGCTTGGCAAACAGCTTTGGAGTATTTTATGTTTCCCCATTCAAAGAGATTACATGATGCCCGAGAGGCGTTTCAAAGATGGCCGCCGAGTGAAATGACTTGTCTTAAAGGGACTTTGGCGTCGCCTACATGTGATTCGATCGATCAAAGCGCATCTTAATACCAGGTGGAAACGGCCTGAGAGCAGCTGACTACTCTGCTATGACCTGATCTAAAAACAGATTGGAAAAAAGGTGATAAAAACCCCCAATTGTGATCTAAAAACATTCACTTTTCCTTAAACATTCGTAAAATCAAAATCCACGTCGGTCAACTCGCCAGTCACAGTTTTTATTGGCAGCATTGTAAAGCGTGGGAAAAAAATGTGAAAGATTTTGGGCGTGTTTGGGAACTTAAACTGCCTGAAAACCTGCTCCTGCATGTTTTAAATGCTTGTGTAATTCAAGGCGCCCGACTTGACGTCATCTGCAATTAATATAAATACAATCACCTGCATTCAAATGCACTCACTACTACGTAAAATAATACTTCCTCACATTGTAACTTCAAAGGTATTGTGATGTCACAGCAGAACAAAGGGAAGTCCTTGACACTCCCTTCATTCTGACATGACTAATCATGCCAAATATAGACTTGGGGCAGCAAACCAGGGGGATATCCGATCACGTTTAAGCACAGACAGCATGCTTGTTTGTGCCAGCAAAGCTGCATGCATGCAAAGACAAATATTTTGAATGTGAAACTGTTTTCGAAGCATGAAAAATATTAATAACATCCCAAAAAGTCAGACTGCCCTTCAGCCACAAGACTGCACAACATCATTGTTAACATTCCAAACATCCCACGTCTGGTATCACAGTTTGCCTTCCTTCCTGAAAAGCACATGAACAGAATGAGTCAAAAACTGGTGGAATAAAAGTTAAAACAATTCAGGTCCAAATAAACAGATTCTTCCAAACCTCACAAGTAAGCTTGAAATGTTTCCCCAGATCTCATGATTGAAGGTTCAGTAATCACAGGCGTCACTGTTCAGGAATGTCCAGACACGTGAGCGGCGGTTATTTCAGGGCAGATTCCCTTCATTCAGACTTTATACGTGGCCTCCCAAAGGTTTCACGGCCTTCAGGGCGGAAGCTGAATGATGGCTGTGATAATTTAACCCATTCCAGAGGGAATCGAGCAGAAATGAAGCGTTTAAACACTCAACACACACAAACACAAGTTTATCTGATCAAAGAGCATTGGCAGAATCACATAGCATGGGTTTCCTGAACAAGGCACTGGCATACCAATGCCCAGCCACCCTTTACGATACTCCCAACCACACAGGAAGCACTATAGAGAAGTAAAGAGAGTGTACGAAACTCTGAATAAGCTTTACTTCCAAGTGGTGCACTCCACACTTACCAATGGAAATTTAATGCAATTTTAAATCTCCATTTCAGTGCTAAATGGATCTCCAATCTTTGCGTGTGAACAAATGGCGTGGGATTGGCGGGTTTGAAAATTCTCACGATTAGACAACGCACTCTTAAATAACTTCCTCTGTTGTAGCTTTCGAATCTCATTCACACTTCTGTATACTCGAGTATGAGAGTCTCATTCAACTCCTCAACAACAGCGACTTCAGTTTTCTTGGATAAAACATACTTGATGTTTTAGGCACCATGAGCACATTGGTTTGGTGACCTGACATCACAATTTTAGAAATGCATTGGTTAGTAAACTACAGGAATGACTATTATGAACTGATTCTTTTAGCATTATTGTGCATGCAGATTTAATTAATGATTGACTATATGAAACATTCATGTCACATGGCAGGACTAATTAAACTACAAAATGGCCTGACAAACTCAAATCTTCATAATACAAGTACAGAGTCAAATTCAAGTACGAGATGCATGAAAACTTAAGATTTAAGAGCTGCAGTGAAGGGAAGATATTTAGTGAAGAATAAACAGCTCACACAAAGCATCATATGACATGGAAAATAGGACTACTGATGCCGTTTTTTCCGGCCTCTTTGGATTTTGACAGTCGTTGGAACTGCATGCTGCAAGAAAAAGCCTTTAAGACAAAATCAAATCATTGGTCATATTGCCTTTCGAACCTGTGGAGCAAAAAGGGTCTCGTATCACTTCACATTTTTTAGACAGCAAGAGTTTCAGCAGGACTTTCACTTCAGTGTGGTTTAGTTTAGTAAAATAGTTACTCAGTAACTGAAAGCAGTATTCAAAGCACAGTACAGCCCGAGCTATTTTAAACGGCAACGTGGCTATTCAAATACTGTGGAATGTGCGAGGGTGTGTGGTGATGTGTTCCTGGCAGTGGGGTGGTTTTCATTTATACAGGAATGCTTGTGCGATACTTGTTTTGCTGAGCCACAGTAAATAAAGGGAAAGACAGCAGAGCGATGTGGAAGACAAGCAGACGTATATACAAACTAGATTTTTACATTTCTTGATGGAAATGTGAGGGGTGGACGCCCATGCGTGTCAACTATGATGCTCAGGTGTTTACTGGCCTGATTGAAAAGATATTCTGGTCTCTAGTTATGATTCGGTATCCCTCTATGGGAGTCTGAACACACACACACACACACACACACACACACACACACGGCTGTCAATTGAATTAAAAAATATACCAATTAATTGCACATTTTCTGTAATTACTCATGAGTAATCACACCTAACATTAACGTTTTAATGTAGTTTTATATTGAAATACATTTACGTTGAATCTCCAAAATAATGTAAAAACAACATTCATTTTAAATATTTCTTAGTGACATCTTTTTTTGTAATCACTATGAATGAAGGCCAATTTTAACATTTAATAGGCTTTAAAATTGTAACAACTTTTAATGTACTGTAAGTGAACTTAAAACAATCTTCACATAAACCCTATTGCAATAAATGTCACATTTACCTGTGCTTTTAATATATTAGACCAGTCGGTTCAGATTTTTACCTGCGCTGCTTAAATGCACACAGAAGTTATTGTTTTCAGTGTTTTTGACCCATGTTTTCTTGTAAACAGTGATTTAAGATTGTCAGGTAGATCTAGTAGGTAAATACAGGAACTGAATAATCAAACACTGCAGTCTTCACTGCATAAATTGTAAATTTAATCCTTATTAAAGCTACAAAAGTTAATCAGTGAAGAGCAGTGAGTGATTTTCTTGTTATTTGATTAACATTAATTACAGACTGTACCAGGTTTATTAGGCTGCTGTCACTTTTGACGCACATGACGCGGATCTGGCATCCTAATTTCTCAATTCTTTACATTCATTTAACACTTTTAAACTCATTTAAGACTGAGCTTATGAAGATAGTTGACAAAATGGGCATTTCGACAATTTTTTGATTTTGTAACAGGAGAATGAACCTCTGGGTTCTTGTTGAAGCTCAAACGTGCTGCGTAACACGAGAATGAACTTCATTGGTTCTTTTGAAGCTCAAACGTGCTGCATAACACGAGAATGAACCTCAATGGTTCTTGTTGAAGCTCAAACGTGCTGCATAACACAAGAATGAACCTCATTGGTTCTTGTTGAAGCTCAAACGTGATGCGTAACACCAGATTGAACCTCATTGGTTCTTGCTGAAGGTCAAATGTGCTGCGTAACACCAGATTGAACCTCATTGGTTCTTGCTGTCAATGGAGGGTCAGAAAGCGCTTGGATTTCATCAAAAATATCTTCATTTGTGTTCTGATGATGAATGAACGCCTTACAGGTGTGGAACGACATGAGGGTGAGTAATTATTGACAGAAATTTCATTTTTGAGTGAACTAACCCTTTAATAAAATTTTTTTTTTAATGATTTTCAAAACATTTAGTTATTTAATAACACTGAAAATGACAGCACACCGAGAGGATTCATTCACATTCTGGTGCAGTTATTGCAGTAAAGATTAATACTTCGGTTTAGTGATTTAAACAAACTTCTTACCTTAAGCATGAGCAACAGTGACAGGAAATCATTCTTTTTTTATGATGAGAATTACCGATTTCCAGGCAGTTGGCAGAGTGAAATTCTATGCAAATGAGCAGTGTCATGATACGAAGTCTACCAATGGGAGGTTTACAGTCCAGCTGCATGGAAACCTCAGCAAACACCCCTTAAATCCCCCGCAAAACTGACAAAACCAGACCAGAACACGTTTCTTTTATTTCATACAAGGCAGGCCTCAAGTCATATTTATTGACTGATTTATCATAGGTACAAATATAGTTACAAACTATTTACATCGAAATAAGTGTGAGCAAACCGTCTGTGCCTCACTTTGGCTCTTAAACGAGATCATGTCATAAAAATGTCCACGCAATAAACCTTAAAAGTTGATGCAAGATATTGCAGCAAGTTCCTGCAAGTCAGTGGCTTGTGAGCGCACTGCCACTGTACCTGGTTAGGAAGAACGTTGGTTGAACTTCAGGAAATGTTCTGAAAGAGTGCCGTTAAACTCAAGAATTGTGATTCTGAAGAAACAGAGGACTCAAACGCAGAAGAGCACGTACAGGAACACCCAACTGACTGCTCTTGAGCAGCAACTCTGGAAAACAGGAACACCCTGTACAGAGAGACCACAATGATAATGTGATTAGTGGAATATTGTTTTGTGGTTTTCTATCCTTTTTGGAGCACCAAACTAAGCATGTCACACTGGTTCAGAATGGCATCAGGGTGAGGAAATCCATTTCTGTGACATCTATAAGACCAAAAAGAGGAACATGCAACGGATCAGCAATAAGCTTCTGTTTGAGCGTGACCTTACCTTCCAGGTCAGACGCCACCACATCCTTGAGACTGGGGATGGAGTGGTAGACCAGGAAGCAGGCCAGCATGTTGACATCAGTGTCGTTGTTCAGTGGCTGTCTTCTCAAGTACGCTTGCAGCACGTGACCGTTATCTGTGTGTAAGTGTTGTTTCCTTAATAGTTACAAATTCAAGCTTCATGAAACAATTATATATTCATTTGTATACATATGACTGGAAGTGAATATAGAACAAGATTTATACTCCCCAAATAATTCAGACCCCACCATAACCCACTCCAAAAATTATTGTACTATTTATTTTTATAATAAATAATATATTTTAATATTTATTTTGTATTTAAATTATTACATTCTATATTAATACATTTGTACACACACACACACACATATATTATTTCAAATTAATCCATATATATACACATATATATATATATATATATATATATATATATATACATAAAAACCATTTATATTAATTAATGTAAAAAAAGCATTTATTAATAATAATAAACTATTTTTATTAATATTTATTTAATAAAAATATATTTAAATCATTATTTTGTATTTTTTATTAATATTTATAATATGTATATTATAATAAATGATATCTTAAAATCATTTTGTATTTAAATAATATTACATTTTATATATATATATATATATATATATATATATATATATATATATATATATATATATATATATATATATATATATATATATATATATAAAATCCATTTATATTAATACATGTAATACAATTATTAATAATAACCATTTTTAATTCATTTTTATATAATATTTAAATAATTTTGTATTTAAATAAATATTACATTTTAGAAACAAACAATAAATATATATTTTATTTTTACTTATATATATATATATATATATATATATTAAATTAATACATTTAAATTAATTACTAATAAATATAATAAATATAAAATAAATACATTTATTATTGATAATAATAATGATAATCAACTAATTTGTAAAAAGAATATTATGTGTGGTTTTTGATCATTGTGCATTTTAACATGACAGTGACAATTCTCATTACTGTAATAAAGTAATTAAAATAATTAAAATAATCAATTAAAACCAATACAATAAATATAATAATGAGAACAGTGTAAATAAAAACAGACTGGTTAGACAAGTTTCTTTACACAAAATTTAATTATAATTAAATTAAATTCCCTTTAAATTTGGACTGGACTCTGATCTAGAAATGTTCTTGACAGGTTTCATGAGATTTGAACTATTAGACTTTACCAGCCCTGTAGAGCGTAAATGAATACAGCCTTTCACACTTGCTGAAGGTGTTGACCAAAACATGAGACACATGCCAGTCTAAACGCTGACTAAAGGTGCGGATACAGAAGCTCTAAAACAGAAATCTGCGTAAGCATATCTGAGTCACTGACTTAATGAAGCTAGACGCTGATGGCTGTGTCCTGTTACTCACCACAGAGCCACTGGTCCAGGGCTCGGTCCGCCGAGCTCTTCATGACGGGTAGGAACTCAGAGTTGAGCAAAAGGCCGCGGGTCTGACGGCGTGTGTCTCTGAGCCGCTGCTGCAGGACTCTGCTCTCACACAGCTCCAACACCAGCTTCATCTGCCACAGACTGAACGTCTCGCAGAGATTGCCCCGCTCCAGAGTCCGCACGGCCTACGATGATCGCACAAACACAAGTCTTAGAACGTATTTTAGCTGTTAAAAACGCGAGACAGAAAAAAAAGAGGTCTAGAGAAAAGTTGAACTTCTTTTAACTTGAAAGCCACGTCATGTGTGAGACACTGCAAAACATTCAAGACGTAAGCACAATGTTTAAAACCTCTGTCTAGTGCACGTTTACATTCAAAAACAACGGAAAAGTAGAGCAGCGAGATGGAAAAGCATGTTCTTTGTGAAGGACTCCTTAGGGTGCAAACCTGTACAACAACTGTCGTAATGAAACATCAGAATTATTGTGAAAAGAGTCGTCAGAAAATATACTCTAGTTCAAAAGAAAAACTTTTATTAAGCAAGGATGCATTAAATTATTCGAGTACAATTCTGACTTTAATTCACAATTCTGACTTTATATCTGGCAATTCTGACTATAATTCACAATTCTGACTTTATATTAAGTAATTCTGACTTTATATCTCACAATTCTGACTTTATATCTGGCAATTGACTATAATTCACAATTCTGACTTTATATTAAGTAATTCTGACTTTATATCTCACAACTTTATATCAATTCTGACTTTATATATAAATTCTGACTTTATATCTCGCAATTCTGACTATAACTCACAATTCTGACTATAATTCACAATTCTGACTATAATTCACAATTCTGACTATAATTCACAATTCTGACTATAATTCACAATTCTGACTATAATTCACAATTCTGACTATAATTCACAATTCTGACTATAATTCACAATTCTGACTATAATTCACAATTCTGACTTTATATCTCGCAATTCTGACTATAATTCACAATTCTGACTTTATATCTCACAATTCTGACTTTATATCTCGCAATTCTGACTTTGTATCTCGCAATTCTGACTTTGTATCTCGCAATTCTGACTTTGTATCTCGCAATTCTGACTTTGTATCTCGCAATTCTGACTTTGTATCTCGCAATTCTGACTTTATATCTCGCAATTCTGACTATAATTCACAATTCTGACTTTGTATCTCACAATTCTGACTTTGTATCTCGCAATTCTGACTTTATATCTCGCAATTCTGACTATAATTCACAATTCTGACTTTATATCAAGTAATTCTGACTTTATATCAAGTAATTCTGACTATAATTCACAATTCTGATTTTATATCTCACAATTCTGCCTATAATTCACAATTCTGACTTTATATCTCGCAATTCTGACTATAATTCACATTTCTGACTTTATATCTCACAATTCTGACTTTATATCAAGTAATTCTGACTATAATTCACAATTCTGATTTTATATCTCACAATTCTGCCTATAATTCACAATTCTGACTTTATATCTCACAATTCTGCCTATAATTCACAATTCTGACTTTATATCTCACAATTCTGACTTTATATCACGCAATTCTGACTATAATTCACAATTCTGATTTTATATCTCGCAATTCTGACTTTATATCTCACAATTCTGACTTCATATCTCGCAATTCTGACTATAATTCACAATTCTGACTTTATATCTCACAATTCTGACTTTATATCTCGCAATTCTGACTATAATTCACAATTCTGATTTTATATCTCACAATTCTGACTTTATATCTCGCAATTCTGACAAATTCACAATTCTGACTTTATATCTCACAATTCTGACTTTATATCACGCAATTCTGCCTATAATTCACAATTCTGACTTTATATCTCGCAATTCTGACTTTATATCTCGCAATTCTGACTTCATATCTCGCAATTCTGACTATAATTCACAATTCTGACTTTATATCTCACAATTCTGACTTTATATCACGCAATTCTGACAAATTCACAATTCTGACTTTATATCTCGCAATTCTGACTTTATATCTCACAATTCTGACTTCATATCTCGCAATTCTGACTATAATTCACAATTCTGACTTTATATCTCACAATTCTGACTTTATATCTCGCAATTCTGACTATAATTCACAATTCTGACTTTATATCTCACAATTCTGACTTTATATCTCGCAATTCTGACAAATTCACAATTCTGACTTTATATCTCACAATTCTGACTTTATATCACGCAATTCTGCCTATAATTCACAATTCTGACTTTATATCTCGCAATTCTGACTAATTCACAATTCTGACTTTATATCTCACAATTCTGACTTTATATCTCGCAATTCTGACTTTATATCTCGCAATTCTGACTAATTCACAATTCTGACTTTATATCTCACAATTCTGACTTTATATCTCGCAATTCTGACTTTATATCTCGCAATTCTGACTTTATATCTCGCAATTCTGACTAATTCACAATTCTGACTTTATATCTCACAATTCTGACTTTATATCTCGCAATTCTGACTATAATTCACAATTCTGATTTTATATCTCGCAATTCTGACTTTATATCTCGCAATTCTGACAAATTCACAATTCTGACTTTATATCTCACAATTCTGATTTTATATCTCGCAATTCTGACTTTATATCTCACAATTCTGACTTCATATCTCGCAATTCTGACTATAATTCACAATTCTGACTTTATATCTCACAATTCTGACTTTATATCTCGCAATTCTGACTATAATTCACAATTCTGATTTTATATCTCACAATTCTGACTTTATATCTCGCAATTCTGACAAATTCACAATTCTGACTTTATATCTCACAATTCTGACTTTATATCTCGCAATTCTGCCTATAATTCACAATTCTGACTTTATATCTCGCAATTCTGACTTTATATCTCGCAATTCTGACTAATTCACAATTCTGACTTTATATCTCACAATTCTGACTTTATATCTCGCAATTCTGACTATAATTCACAATTCTGATTTTATATCTCGCAATTCTGACTTTATATCTCGCAATTCTGACAAATTCACAATTCTGACTTTATATCTCACAATTCTGACTTTATATCACGCAATTCTGCCTATAATTCACAATTCTGACTTTATATCTCGCAATTCTGACTTTATATCTCGCAATTCTGACTAATTCACAATTCTGACTTTATATCTCACAATTCTGACTTTATATCACGCAATTCTGCCTATAATTCACAATTCTGATTTTATATCTCGCAATTCTGACTTCATATCTCGCAATTCTGACTATAATTCACAATTCTGACTTTATATCTCGCAATTCTGACTATAATTCACAATTCTGATTTTATATCTCACAATTCTGACTTTATATCTCGCAATTCTGACTATAATTCACAATTCTGACTTTATATCTCACAATTCTGACTATAATTCACAATTCTGATTTTATCTCACAATTCTGACTTTATATCTCGCAATTCTGACTTTATATCTCGCAATTCTGACTTTATATCTCGCAATTCTGACTATAATTCACAATTCTGATTTTATATCTCACAATTCCGACTTTATATCTCACAATTCCAACTTTATATCTCACAATTCCAACTTTATATCTCACAATTCCAACTTTATATCTCGCAATTCTGACTATAATTCACAATTCTGACTATAATTCACAATTCTGATTTTATATCTCACAATTCCGACTTTATATCTCGCAATTCTGACTATAATTCACAATTCTGATTTTATCTCTCACAATTCTGACTTTATATCTCTCAATTCTGACTATAATTCACAATTCTGACTTTATATCTCGCAATTCTGACTTTATATCACGCAATTCTGACTATAATTCACAATTCTGATTTTATATCTCGCAATTCTGACTATAATTCACAATTCTGATTTTATATCTCACAATTCTGACTTTATATCTTGCAATTCTGCCTATAATTCACAATTCTGATTTTATATATCACAATTCCGACTTTATATCAAGTAATTCTGACTTTATACCTCACAATTCTGACTTTATATCTTGCAATTCTGACTTAATATCAAGTAATTCTGACTTTATACCTCACAATTCCGACTTTATATCTCACAATTCTGACATTATATCAAGCAATTCTGACTTTATATTAAGTAATTCTGACTTTATATCTCACAATTCTGACTTAATATCAAGTATTTCTGACTTTATATTAAGTAATTCTGACTATAATTCACAATTCTGACTTTATATCACGCAATTCTGACTATAATTCACAATTCTGACTTTATATTTAGTAATTCTGACTTTATATTAAGTAATTCTGACTTTATATCTGGCAATTGACTACAATTCACAATTCTGACTTTATATCTCACAATTCTGACTTAATATCAAGTAATTCTGACATTATATCAAGCAATTCTGACTTTATATCTGGCAAATCTGACTATAATTCACAATTCTGACTTTATATCTAGTAATTCTGACTTTATATCAAGTAATTCTGACTTTATATCTCACAATTCTGACTTTATATCTGGCAATTGACTATAATTCACAATTCTGACTTTATATCAATTCTGACTTTATATCTAACAATTCTGACTTTATATCAAGTAATTCTGACTATATCTGGCAATTCTGACTATAATTCACAATTCTGATTTTATCTCTCACAATTCTGACTTTATATCTCTCAATTCTGACTATAATTCACAATTCTGATTTTATATCTCACAATTCTGACTTTATATCTTGCAATTCTGCCTATAATTCACAATTCTGATTTTATATATCACAATTCCGACTTTATATCAAGTAATTCTGACTTTATATTAAGTAATTCTGACTTTATATCAAGTAATTCTGACTTTATATCAAGTAATTCTGACTTTATATCTGGCAATTGACTATAATTCACAATTCTGACTTTATATCTAGTAATTCTGACTTTATATCAAGTAATTCTGACTTTATATCAAGTAATTCTGACTTTATATCTGGCAATTGACTATAATTCACAATTCTGACTTTATATCTCACAATTCTGACATTATATCAAGTAATTCTGACATTATATCAAGTAATTCTGACTTTATATCAAGTAATTCTGACTTTATATCTCACAATTCTGACTTTATATCTCACAATTCTGACTTTATATCTCACAATTCTGACTTTATATCTCACAATTCTGACTTTATATCTCACAATTCTGACTTAATATCAAGTAATTCTGACTTTATACCTCGTAATTCTGACTTTATACCTCGTAATTCTGACTTTATATCTCACAATTCTGACTTTATATCTCACAATTCTGACTTTATATCTCACAATTCTGACTTTATATCTCACAATTCTGACTTTATATCTCACAATTCTGACTTTATATCTCACAATTCTGACTTTATATCTGTCAATTGACTAATTCACAATTCTGACTTTATATCTAGTAATTCTGACTTTATATCTCACAATTCTGACTTTATATCTCACAATTCTGACATTATATCTGTCAATTGACTATAATTCACAATTCTGACTTTATATCAATTCTGACTTTATATCTCCCAATTCTGACTTTATATCTCCCAATTCTGACTTTATATCAAGTAATTCTGACTTTATATCAACTAATTCTGACTTTATATCAACTAATTCTGACTTTATATCTCGCAATTCTGACTTTATATCTCGCAATTCTGACTATAATTCGCAATTCTGACTTTATATCAATTCTGACTTTATATCAATTCTGACTTTATATCAATTCTGACTTTATATCAATTCTGACTTTATATCAATTCTGACTTTATATCAATTCTGACTTTATATCAATTCTGACTTTATATCAATTCTGACTTTATATCAATTCTGACTTTATATCAATTCTGACTTTATATCAATTCTGACTTTATATCAATTCTGACTTTATATCAATTCTGACTTTATATCAATTCTGACTTTATATCAATTCTGACTTTATATCAATTCTGACTTTATATCAATTCTGACTTTATATCAATTCTGACTTTATATCAATTCTGACTTTATATCAATTCTGACTTTATATCTCGCAATTCTGACTTTA
The DNA here is from genome assembly GCF_024489055.1 of Chanodichthys erythropterus. Classification (NCBI taxonomy): domain Eukaryota; kingdom Metazoa; phylum Chordata; class Actinopteri; order Cypriniformes; family Xenocyprididae; genus Chanodichthys; species Chanodichthys erythropterus. Next base: position 1,151,299 of record NC_090225.1, on the reverse strand, counting down.
TATCTCGCAATTCTGACTATAATTCACAATTCTGACTTTATATCAAGCAATTCTGACTTTATATCAAGTAATTCTGACTTTATATCAAGTAATTCTGACTTTATATCTGGCAATTCTGACTTTATATCTCACAATTCTGACTTTATATCTCACAATTCTGACTTTATATCTGTCAATTGACTATAATTCACAATTCTGACTTTATATCTCGCAATTCTGACTTTATATCTCGCAATTCTGACTTTATATCTCGCAATTCTGACTTTATATCTCGCAATTCTGACTTTATATCTCGCAATTCTGACTTTATATCAATTCTGACTTTATATCAATTCTGACTTTATATCAATTCTGACTTTATATCAATTCTGACTTTATATCAACTAATTCTGACTTTATATCAACTAATTCTGACTTTATATCAACTAATTCTGACTTTATATCTCGCAATTCTGACTTTTTATCTCGCAATTCTGACTATAATTCACAATTCTGACTTTATATCTCGCAATTCTGACTTTATATCTCGCAATTCTGACTATAATTCACAATTCTGACTTTATATCTCGCAATTCTGACTTTATATCTCGCAATTCTGACTTTATATCTCGCAATTCTGACTTTATATCTCGCAATTCTGACTTTATATCTCGCAATTCTGAATTTATATCTCGCAATTCTGACTTTATATCTCGCAATTCTGACTTTATATCAAGTAATTCTGACTTTATACCTCACAATTCTGACATTATATCAAGCAATTCTGACTTTATATCAAGTAATTCTGACTTTATATCAAGTAATTCTGACTTTATATCTGGCAATTGACTATAATTCACAATTCTGACTTTATATCAAGTAATTCTGACTTTATATCTCACAATTCTGACTTTATATCAAGTAATTCTGACTTTATATCTCACAATTCTGACTTTATATCTCACAATTCTGACTTTATATCTCGCAATTCTCACTTTATATCTCGCAATTCTCACTTTATATCTCGCAATTCTCACTTTATATCTCGCAATTCTCACTTTATATCTCGCAATTCTCACTTTATATCTCGCAATTCTCACTTTATATCTCGCAATTCTCACTTTATATCTGTCAATTGACTATAATTCACAATTCTGACTTTATATCAAGTATTTCTGACTTTATATCTCGCAATTCTGACTTTATATCAAGTAATTCTGACTTTATATCTCACAATTCTGACTTTATATCTCACAATTCTGACTTTATATCAACTAATTCTGACTTTATATCTCGCAATTCTGACTATAATTCACAATTCTGACTTTATATCTCGCAATTCTGACTTTTTATCTCGCAATTCTGACTATAATTCACAATTCTGACTTTATATCTCGCAATTCTGACTTTATATCTCACAATTCTGACATTATATCAAGCAATTCTGACTTTATATCTAACAATTCTGACTTTATATCAAGTAATTCTGACTTTATATCAACTAATTCTGACTTTATATCTGGCAATTGACTATAATTCACAATTCTGACTTTATATCAAGTAATTCTGACTTTATATCTCACAATTCTGACTTTATATCTGTCAATTGACTATAATTCACAATTCTGACTTTATATTAAGTAATTCTGACTTTATATCTCACAATTCTGACTTTATATCTCACAATTCTGACTTTATATCTCACAATTCTGACTATATCTCGCAATTCTGACTATATCTCGCAATTCTGACTATATCTCGCAATTCTGACTATAATTCACAATTCTGACTTTATATCAAGTAATTCTGACTTTATATCAACTAATTCTGACTTTATATCTCGCAATTCTGACTTTATATCTCGCAATTCTGACTATAATTCACAATTCTGACTTTATATCAACTAATTCTGACTTTATATCAACTAATTCTGACTTTATATCTCGCAATTCTGACTTTATATCTCGCAATTCTGACTTTATATCTCGCAATTCTGACTTTATATCTCGCAATTCTGACTTTATATCTCGCAATTCTGACTTTATATCTCGCAATTCTGACTTTATATCTCGCAATTCTGACTATAATTCACAATTTTGACTTTATATCTCGCAATTCTGACTTTATATCACGCAATTCTGACTTATATCATGCAATTACCTTTTTTATTTTTATTTCATGGCGGAAACAAGCTTCCATATTAAATTGTATAAAAGTCACAGTAAAGACATTTATGATGTTATAATTCCATTTTAAATAAATGCTGTTCTTTTGAACTTTGTTTACATCAAAAGAATCTTAAAGAATCATGGTTTCCACAAAAATATTTTCAACATTGATAAAAATAAATTTTTCTTGAGCAGGAAATCATATCAGAATGATTTCTGAAGGATCATGTGACACTGAAGACTGAAGTGATGATGCTGAAAATTCAGCTTTGATCACAGAAATAAATTATATTTTACTGTTTATTCACATAGAAAACACTTATTTTAAATTTTAATATTTCACACTGTGTTTTTGATTAAATAAATGCAGCCTTGGTGAGCACTGAAAAGTTTAGATACAAAAAAAGTAATTAAAAATGCACTATTTACCCAATATTTTCATGTATTTTTAATGACATGCTTTACTGTAACTGACCTGGTCAATAGAGATGTGTGTTGGCAGCATCTCTGGGTTTTCCTGTGTCACACATTCATACAGAATTGCTGACAATAAGGCCACAGTCTCCTGCTTCTGTAGAAACAAGACAGCATGTGTAAACTACATCAACACAATTTACAACTTAGTGCAACTGTGGCATGAAGCTGATTACTACAGAAAATATAGTTTTCCCTCAGTTTGAAATGGAAATGTTTATTGCAATCCACTTAACGGAAGCATAGCAGGAAAGTGGGTCAAACGTACTCTTATGGTTACTGTATTTGTTAATATTTATAGCTACTGTGACGCACAAACTGTTCCAAAACATGGTGAGTCGCCTCAGAAGGCAACACTTCAAGGCATCATAAGACACACTCTTGATATGCATTACGTTGCCTCATAATTTTCGATAGTTATTCTAAAGTAGCTCTCAAGAATCCATCACAAAGGCAATCCCAGAATGTGCTATAATAAGTATTCAAGAAATGTCAATTATAAACGTATATATTATTCATTGAATATTAAAGAACTATCATTAAAATAAATTAAAAATTGATTATTTTACCCCCAATTTGTGTGATATGAATATCGTTTTGCTATTTGAATATTATGCCATTAGTTTAACAACAAGTTCACGTCTATCTCTGCTGATAATAACGGCACAGAGTCTCCAGAAGTCATTTCATCTGCTCTTCTACCTCATACAGTAGGAAAGAAATGACAATAAACCTACTTTGATGTATATTCTTTTGAAACTGAAAGCTTTTATTTGTGGTCCCGCCTGCTCACCTGCTGAGCTTCCATTATAAGAGTATTTACTATAAACACATTTCCCGTTTGTTTATACACAATGAGTAGGCGAGTTGCATTATTGTATGTTGTATTTGGCAACATGCTAGATAGTGTCCAGAGATCTTAAAGAAATGTTCATGGGTTTGTACATTTTTTTTATTTAATTCTTCTGTACAAAAATGTTGTATTAATAAGCAACGGAGTTGTCCTTCAAGTATCATTGCACATACTGTATCAACTTTACATGGTCATGATATGACATGTCACACTGGTGTCATATTAAGAAGTTTATTTTATATGTTTATCCTAGTGCAATTCTTTCTAAGTGCATTGCATGCAGTAAGAAAGTTGGCAGCTTTAAAATGTAGATTTCTAGTTGAATTTACCATAAAGATACAGGGGGAAAATCCCCCTAGAAGTCAAGAGTTTCAGTAAGATTAAATTACTAATATTCAAGGGCCAGTTGTTCAAAAAGTTTAATCTGGATCAGAATGATCTGGATTTGGAAATCCCATGTTTTGCTATTCAGGATCAGGTAATCCATCTTACTTTTGTGCTGGATTTTCAAAGTAAAATTGGATTGGATCACCCTGATCCAGGTACACACCGTTTCAGATGGATTATTAGTGCTCTACGGAGCCCCTAAAGGGACATGGTGATAGAGAGAGTAAAAAAACCCCAAAACATTTCAATGCTTTGAGAAATGTTGCAAGAACTTTTTACTGGTTCACCTCTTATGACTGTGCCAATGTAGTTTACAAACAGTGATACAAAACACTTTGAATTACATGTAATATTTTTGTTTTTGATATTTACAGCTGTTTGGGGATTATTTTATTGCACCAAAATGTCTTTTACACTTTACAGCAAGTTATTGAAAGACTAAATATGTAGCCTAAAGTCTACTTTCCAATGTCTTTAACAGTTAAACTAATCAAGATGTTGTGTGTTTGACCAGTTTTAAAGTTTTATTACGTTTTTGTTCCTGAAATCCCCCCTTTTGATGGGATCAGATTTTTTGGATCAAAGGTTTCCCGATCTTACTAAAAAGTTTTGAAAACAAATTGATGATTTTATCGAGATCAAAACCAAGATTGGATTTTTTGATCTAATCTGATTCAGACTCCTTTTTTCCCTTCGAACAACCCATTATCAAGATTTGATCATATCCGATAGCCAAAATCCAATCAGATTACTTTTGAACAACTGGCCCCAAATCACACAAATGATCCATTTTGGATCCAAAATGATTATTTTCCCCCAAAACTGACACGCTTCCATCCCAGATTACTCTACACATGTTTGTGCTTATTTTTGCAAACTGAGGGAAGCCTAAATCATAGTGTTGTCAAAAATACTGATATTTCGATATTCGGTTCACGAGTGTTTCGTGGCTTATTAACAGTCAAATACACAAAAATAATGTCACGATGCCCATCTTGGTGAGTAGTAGTGAGTAAAACTGTAACAGTTCAGGAAGAAAACGTAAGCCTAGAATTGAAATCGTTTGTTTTCTTATTCTTCTGCTGTTCGAGTCTACGGTAACCCATAGAACCGTATAGTAAAAAGTTATGAAATTTGGCACACAGATAGAGGAGAGTCTGAAATGTTACCATAGCAAATTTTGAGTCTCTACTTCAAACCCTCTAGCGCCACCACCAGTTCAAATATTCACTCGTTTATGCTCATAACTTTTGACGCGCAAGTCCTAGAAACAAATTCTTTCTTCCTCTGATTCCATGACTCACGCTGATCTGAATGCACCCTATGACGTCATTTCCATCATTCAAATTTTGAATTTTCCGAAAAACCTACTTTTTCGAACTCCTCCTAAAGGGTTTGTCCAATTTGCATGAAATTTAGTATGTAGCATCTACTCACATTCCAGGCAAAAAGTTATTAAAAGATTTTTGATCGGGCAATTCGTTCTCGTATAACGCATCATCAAATTTGACGGCGAGCACAAAAAAATTGTTTTTATGCTGTATCTTCACAATGATTTGGTGTTTTGACACCAAACTGGGTAAATATCATAACAGGCATGACTTGGGAGTACGTGTACAGTATCGAGATAGGAAAAATTTATATTTTTGCTTAGAAATTTTGAATGCCTTGTCCTAAAATCATAAGGATGGTCTCCTTAGATTCCTTGAGGCATGGCGGGTTGAACAATATCCTAATTTCTTTGGTCGGCCATTTTGAATTTTGTCACAAAATGCTGTGTTTTACAAATGCATGAACGTATCATTACCAAAATTGGTATGATTCATCAAAGCCATGTTCTGACCAGGTTTAGGACCTCTAAAGTTTTAGGTCAGCGCCCCCTAGCGGTCAACCGATATAATGAAGAAAAAAAAGAAAAGCTAATAACATGAAAAATTCAATGTATTGTCATTTAAATTACATTATTAGATGTCGTACGATACCAAATTTGCCATATTCTACCATACTTACTGTAAGCCATAACGAATTTTATTCAAAACCTACTTTTTCAAACTCCTCCTCCAAAATTTGTCAGATTCGTATGAAATTTGGTTTGTAGCATTTACAGACACTCGTGACAAAAAGTTATTAAACATTTTTTGATAGACCCAACCGTTGTTTTATACTGCGCCAACAAATTTTACTCCCAGCAAAATGGATATGCGGCTGTATCTTTGCAAAAGTTTTGTGTATTGACACGAAACTTGGTACATGTCATCACAGGCATGACTTGAGGGTGCATGCAGAGTTTCGTCACAGCGCCACCTACTGCTCAGAAGTTATAAACTATGTTAGTGCTTTAACAGAGTAATTTGTTTATATGTTTTTATTTTATTGCCGTTTATTTGTTTTTTGAATTTAGTTTACAGTTTGAAATCAAGCTACCCCATTGTAAAAATGCAAATACTCTGAGTGAGCAAATATTTACGTGAGATATTTCTTGTAATGGTAATTTATCAACAAATATATATGAATAAAAGCTTAAAATTAAAATCTGTCATCATATGAAGTGATCTCTTCAGAAGAAATTATTGATTGCCTAGACTTTGCCAAAAAAAGAAATATTAAAAATATTTATTTGACAGTATTTGCAGTATTTTTCCCTGTGGTATCGAATATTGATATTTTTTAAGTTAGAAATTACAGTTTCATGAGAAGGATGCTGGTGAAAAAACTTATAACAGAACCCAGAACATTCCTCTAAGATGAAAATAACCCATAATAATCCTCTAACAATCCATAAACATAAAAACCAAAGGCTGTTCTGATAAACACTGATGTGAAAACTCTTCATCTGTCAAAGATGTTTAAAAAGAAAATATTAATTACCACACAGTTGCATCCTGCAATGTGTAAATTGAGGCCTTTCACTTTACCTAAACAGTTTTTTAAAGATCAAGCTGTCTCAGTAGAGTGAAATTTTGTCTCTGACAGCTATTTAGAATCCACATCTCTTTCCTTACAAATGCAAACGGCAAACTGACAGACCTTCAGCTCTGTAGGGACATGAACACTTTTTTTCCAACTGCACGAACCAAGTGCTTTGCCTTAAAAAACATGTTTACGCTCTCACATGCTTCATGTTTTCCGAGGCCCTGCAGAAGTACTCGGCAAAGGAGACCAAAGCAGCGTCTGAGGTGAAGGTTGAGATGGCCTCGGGCTGTGTAGGAGACGAACAAAAGAGTGGGAGGGGAGGGAAAATTAGCTCATTGACATGAAAAAATATATTTGTGGCAGTTTGAAAGAACACATAATGCTGAATTAATCCAATTAGGAACACAAGACTTCGGCAAACATCCGGAAATATCTATATACTTTTATCCTCTGTGTTTGCATGAGCGGTTTAACGCTTGAATTATATTGCAGCTTTACAAACAGATATTTGACACAGTACATATTGACAAATGTCGGCCAAACCAGTTTGCGGACAGAAGCTTTTTCATAATATATTTTGGGCACACAGACCGACCTTAAAAGTGCGAACTTCAGTGCTTCTATTGTTGAGGTTGGGGGCCAGTAAACTCTTCCAGCCTTGAGGGTCGTCCTTGTACGGGAGCTGTCCGGCACGCAGCTTCACGTAGAGAATGCCGTCTCTGGATAGGATGGATCTAGAAAACACAATGTGCTCAAATGGTCACAATTAACTTAAGTTCCGTTCCAAAACCTAGTGAGCTGGCCTGCTGTCTACATAGGGAGCTGTCTTGTTAAGCAGCATACTAACTGAAATGGAACTTAAGTGACTTGTGATGCACAAATAGAGCTGATATTGATTAGTTTGAGACGTCAGCATGTCATTAAGCATAAAACTAAACTAGCGTTCAAAAGTTTGGGATCTGTGAGATTTTTTAATGTTTTTAAAAGAAGTCTATTTCATAACAGAAAACATTTGTAACACTATAAATGTCACTTTTGATCAGCTGAATCCATCCTTGATGAATAAAAGTATTAAATTGTAATACAATTTAAAGCTGATCTATAATGCCCCTTTCACAAGATGTAATATAAGTCTCTGGTGTTTCCCCCACAGATCATTTATTATAGCTTGTCAAATTTGCTCCTATTTGGGTGTGAGCAAAAACACGCCGTTTTTGTGTGTGTCCCTTTAAATGCAAATGAGCTGCTGTCTGTGCATCCCCCTCTTCTGGAAAGGGGGCGGAGCTTTAACAGCTCAACAACAACAAAGCTGGAGAATCCCACGCATCCAAAATGACTGTTTTCAGCCTTACATTGTTCAAACCAGAGTCGACACTGACTACCTATTGGGAAAGTCTTCGCATCTGGACCATGGCTATGATGCCTCAAAATACTGCCTGGATAGACAGCTCACTAGGTTTTGGAACGAAGCTCAAAGCCGTTTAGTTCAGACTTACTGCAGATGATGGGTTCCTTTACTGATGTCAATGTTTAGCTCCCAATATCTTGGACCTTTTACCTTAATCTGGATGTGATGAGAAAAAAACATTAAGGTCAGATTTAGTGAGTGCATATGAGCCATACATAAGTGGAAGTTTAATCTGTTACCCGTTTCAGAAGGTGAAGTTCAGGCAGCATGGTGGGAGCCATCAACTCCACGGTCGTCTCTTCGTACCACTGCGTCTCCTATTAAACATATACCACATGCATGCACAGACAGATTAGACGTGCATCACGACGTATACGTCTGCTATGCGTGACTCTATGCCTGCGTGAGCAAAGACGTCTTTGTAATTGCCATGAACAGCTGGTTCCCTTCCTTTGGCTGGCGTCATGTAATTGAAAAGATGAGTCCTCTCAAAGCAGCAGGGGAGACACGGTCAGACGCCACGGTCAACCTTCAACAGTCCTTTGCTGTGTTTATCACCCAAGAATCTCTTTGATGTGGCCTAATGGCCTCACATGCAGTGTGACGTCTAGTGCTAATTACAACAAACGGCATTCAAACCCATTTTAAGGAAGTGAAATGCGATTTGAACAAAGAACTGAGAAGGAATCATGAGTCAGATCTGAATGTGAGTTTGTAGTGCACTTTTGATGAGGCTTATAGACCTGGAGGTTGAAGGTCAAATTTATCCTTAAAGGATTAGTTCACTTCAGAATGTAAATTTCATGATAATTTACTCACCTCCATGTCATTTTCTTTCTTCAGTGGAAAAGAAATGAAGGTTTCTGAGGAAATCATTCCAGGATTTTTCTCCATATAGTGGACTTCACTGGGGTTCAACGGGTTGAAGGTCCAAATGTCAGTTTCAGTGCAGCTTCAAAGAGCTCTACATGATCCCAGACGAGGAATAAGAGTCTTATCTAGAGAAACCATCGGACATTTTATAAAAAAAATAACAATTTATATAGTTTTTAACCACAAATTCTCGTCTTGCACTGCTCTGTGAAGCTCCACGCATGACGTAATCATGTTGGAAAGGTCACACATGACGTAGGTGGAAGTTTACAAAGCAAACGTCAAAGACTAAGTCAAATGCCCTTTACAATGTTGGATAATTTTGAAGTTGGAGGAAAAAGTGAGATGGAGTTTTTCTACCATGGTACTTCCACCAGATCACGTGACCTTTCCAACATGATTACGTCATGCGTGGAGCATCTCAGCAGTGCAAGACGAGCATTTGTGGTTATAAAGTATATAAAATATTTATTATTTTTATTAAATGGGCGATGGTTTCTCTAGATGAGACTCTTATTCCTCGTCTGGGATCATGTAGAGCTCTTTGAAGCTGCACTGAAACTGACATTTGGACCTTCAACCCGTTGAACCCCAGTGAAGTCCACTATATGGAGAAAAATCCTGGAATGTTTTCCTCAAAAACCTTCTGAAGAAAGAAAGACATGAACATTTTGGATGACATGGAGGAGAGTAAATTTTAATTCTCAAGTCAACTAATCCTTCGTTAATATAAAATATAAAAGCTTATTGTAAAAATAAATAACCATAATAATAGTATATAAATAATTAAATGCATGCTTTGAAAGACGTGCGGCACGTGCAGTGCATACCTTGTAGGTGACATCTAGCAAAGCATAGCAGGGTTTGAGAGTGTCCACGTCTACAGGCACCAGAAGACGAGGTTCTGCTGCGAGCACAGCCAGGTGGCGCAACGCCTGGAGGTGATATCTTCAAACAAGAACAGGAACATATGTTTAGGAGAAACGAAACAAGCTGATTTATACTTGTGACCTAAAACTCGACACATCTGCCAGCCTGACTGTAGTTAACAACTCAGGAGTACATGTTTCAGTTACTGTCAAGTCAAAAGTCATCTCTTTTCTTTGTGGTAGTAGCAGAAATCAAATACAGTCTCCTCAGAAAGTATGGTACAATTTGGGCACCCTTACAAACTGATGCACTCTGACACCTTTCTATCAGAACCAGCATTAACTTCTGGAGCAATTTGAGCTACAGTATCTCGTCTGTTGGATCGGACCACACGTGCATCAATGAGACTTGTCCGCCCATGTCTCCGGTTCACCACTGTTCCTTCCTTGGACACTTTTGATGCAGACCGGGAACACCCCACAAGAGCTGCAGTTTTGGAGATGCTCTGATCCAGTCGTTTAGCTTCACAATTTGTTCCTTGTCAAACTCACTCAAATCCTTACGCTTGCCCATTTTTCCTGCTTCTAACACATCAACTTTGAGGACAAAAGGTTCACTTGCTGCCTAATATATCCACCCACTAACAGGAGCCGTGATGATCAGTGTTATTCACTTATTTACTCAATGTTATGAACAGGATGTGGAATAGTGTGTTTTGTCAATAAAATAAAGAAAATTGGGCATTTTATCCAATTAATAAAAAAAATAACCAGTCAACTAGAGCTAAGATTCAAATCAAATCAAGCAGCTAATATACAGTATGCGATTTCAGACGCAGCTTAGACTTACTGTTTTATTTAAAACAATTATTTTTGTAAAATGTTTCATTTGAATCATTTTTTTTTTAAATAAATGCCACTTGCTTTGATGTTCTGTCATCTAATGCAAAGACATTCACACATTTTTAAGAGTGACTCATTTGTGTGAATAATTTTTGGTTCTATTTATGTATAAAAGGACACGTCGACACCATGCAGATACAGGCAATTAACACAAACACATTCACGATTCTGGGTAACAAGTTTCATTTACAGTAAAAGCGAAAGAGGTTTTCCTCAGAAGTGAAGACAATACAGACATATTTGCTCATTGTGGCATGTGTGTGTTTGTGTGTGTTTGTGTGTGTGTGTGTTAGCAGCTGATGTGCGACAACCTGTTGTCTGTGCTGTGAGCAGGAAAGTGAGGATAAAGTGCACAAAGGAGGGCAGCAATGGCAGAGTTGGAGGTGCTGAGGGTGTACCTGTGGAAAAAAGGAATAAAATGTCAGTGTTTTTGATTGACAGCATATTTAGTGAGGTAAACGTAAATCGCCGAACAATGCATGTGAACTGTCATTGGAAAATTAGCGCAAAAAAAAACAAAAAAAAACAATGGACACACAAGCAGCACATTCAATTGTGCCAGGAGGCAATATTTCAGAGTGCACGTGACACACACAATTGTGTTGCGAGGGGAAAATTGGTCATCCATTGTTCACCGGTACTATTTATGCTCTTTTCAAAGGCCTCACTTAAAAATAATGGCCGAGTTGAAGAGTGCACTCGAACAGGTTCTGACAGGACGAGAGGCTCTTACTGTGCCCTTCATTGACCTGGTTAGAGGTCACATTGTTTTGCTTTAAAGAGCCTGTGTACCGGCCCTCCACATCACCTGCTGCTTGCTGCATCACATACGTGCGTTTCCATACATTTGTTATAAGACATTTTACGCAGCAAGAATGTAGGGCGGCATTTTTGCCTAAAGGTAAATTATGTGAGATTCTTTGAAAATTAATTAAAGTGGACCCATAATGCCCCCAGAATGTGTGTGTGAAGTTTCAACTCAAAATACCCCACAGATCATTTATTATAGCTTGTCAAATTTGAAAAAAAACATGGCGTTTTTGTGTGTGTCCCTTTAAATGCAAATGAGCTGCTGCTCCCGCCCCCTTTCCAGAAGAGGGCGGAGCTTTAACAGCTCAAAAAAGCTGGAGAATCTCACGCAGCCAAAATGAGGAAAGTGTTCAGCCTTACATTGTTCAAACCGGAGTCGACACTGATGGAGAGACTCAGGAAGAAGTTACAACTTTTAGACGTTTCTGAATGGTTAGTGGATAAATTGATGTAGTTGCTGTGGAGTTGATTCAACTCATCCACTAGCATGTGCCGTCATGTTCATCTTTTGTGTTGAATTGACCCTCGTTTGGTGTAAAATGACGGCATGACAACAACACTCTACTACAACAACTCTTCCTCTTCTCTAAAGCAGCCCAACATGGCCCCGCCCCCTTTGTTGTGTGTTCTCGGGGGCGTGGTTTATGTAAATTTTAGGGTTTGTGATGTCACCAATCCGGGAAGAAGCTCGTTGTAGTCCTTAAACAGCGATTTCTGTAAAAGAAAATCTCTTTGCATTGAACTTTGAGCGTCGTAACTTTGCAGATGTTGTTTATGATCAAACAGCAACATTACACACTAACTAAAGTTAAAAAAGTCAAATCATATTCAAGTGTGAATGACATGAGGATGAGTAAATGATGACAGGATGAACTGTAATGCATTATTTGGCAGAGAATAAAATGTGGGGTCAAAGGAGATCAAGAAGCCATTTTGTAATAAAGGAGGTATTATGATAAAAAGCTATTATTATAGACGAAAATACAGTAAAGCTTTATCCGCGGTTATAAATAAACTGTAGCTGACACGTTCTCATGCATTGCTTGGCTGTATACCAGCAACCTTTGTCCTGAGGAATCATTCATGCCTGTGTGGGATGAGTTTAATATAGTCCTTAAACCCAGAAACACATTGTGCATTTGCATTTTTTGACCAGTTCCATCAAGTCCATTGGTTTAATATCTGAAATAAGGTCTGGTTTGAACAAGCTCAAGATACTTATTTTCATTTTTTATTATACAACATAAAATATATTATGCTTGCAAACACTTCTAAATAAATGCATAATGACTATAAAATGGGTAGTATGGGTAAAAAAGCTGATGTGATATGAATTTCAAATGTTTCACTGAATGGTATTATGGTTTTTAAATCAAATCAAACTCAACCAACCTCCCTCCGCCCAAGAAGAGCAGGCCCAGGGCCATGTGATGGGCCATGTGAAAGCCATAGTTCATCTCGCCAAAGGTGCGTTTGTGGAGGAAGCGGCACAGCTGCAACACTTTCAAGTTCCCTGAACCGGCCATGACCATAGAAACCGCCAAGAGGACCATGCTCAAGCACGTCTGCAGGTTATACTGCCCTGTCTGGAGGATATGGAAAGATTTTTGACTTTTTTTGATGACATCAGGATGGAAGCCACTGATGTCAAACGATACTTACCACCGTAGCCGTAGAGGTCGTCAGACCCTGCATGAAGTTTCGGGCAAATTTGTACTAAAGGGGAAAGAAAATGGTAAGAATATTCAGAGAACGTTCAGAAAAATCACAGTTAATTCTGTAGGGGGGAGGGGGGGAGTAAATGTCCTCTTACTAAACAGTCAAAAGCATCTGAATTTGCAGACCCAGCAAACCGGAATCCCACGGCCAGGCATCCTCCGGCAATTATATAGTCATGAGCTTGACTGTGGAAACAGTGACAACTTTATTTCTCTCATCCAGTCATCAAAGGAACAAAAACCCTCAATGGAAATGCATGAGGAACATTATAGAAAACACCTCCAGATGAATGAGAGAAAGTCTGTGGGCATAAGGATCTCCTACAAATCATGAGTCGATAAAAAGAAATGCTACTCACACTAAGGTCTCCATGTTAAGATCCTCAGAGACTGATGTCTGCTCCTGGTTTCCAATGTTTTCTTTGATGATCTGAAAACATGCTTATTTTTAGATTTAAACATATTAAATGGGCCCGACACCGTCTAAACGACATCATCTCTGTTCATTAACAATGACTGATAATGTGTAAACTCAATGTTAGAGGCCAGCGACGGTAAAATGGAACACTTTTTGCATTTATTTAAAGTTTTATCCATTTGTGGTTTCCGTAAATGTTTGAGAGAACCTTTGGCATACATTGATAGAATGTTCGTATGGAAGCTTTTCCGCCACTAATTAGAAAAAAAAAAAAGATAACTGCGACCTTTTCTCACAATTCTGACTTACAATTGCGAATTATAAAGTCAGAATTGCAAATTATTGCGAGATATAAAGTCAGAATTGTGAGATATATAGTCAGAATTGCGAGATATAAAGTGAGAATTGCGTGATATAAAGTCAGAATTGCGTGATATAAAGTCAGAATTGCGAGTTATAAAGTCAGAATTGCGAGTTATAAAGTCAGAATTGCGAGATATAAAGTCAGAATTGCGTGATATGAAGTCAGAATTGCGAGATATAAAGTCAGAATTGCGTGATATGAAGTCAGAATTGCGTGATATGAAGTCAGAATTGCGTGATATAAAGTCAGAATTGCGAGTTATAAAGTCAGAATTGCGAGATATAAAGTCAGAATTACAAGATATTAAGTCAGAATTGCGAGATATAAAGTCAGAATTAATTGATATGAAGTCAGAATTGCGTGATATAAAGTCAGAATTGCGTGATATAAAGTCAGAATTGCGAGTTATAAAGTCAGAATTAATTGATATGAAGTCAGAATTGCGAGATATAAAGTCAGAATTGCGAGTTATAAAGTCAGAATTGCGAGATATAAAGTCAGAATTGCGTGATATAAAGTCAGAATTGCGTGATATAAAGTCAGAATTGCGTGATATAAAGTCAGAATTGCGAGTTATAAAGTCAGAATTGCGAGTTATAAAGTCAGAATTGCGTGATATGAAGTCAGAATTGCGTGATATGAAGTCAGAATTGCGTGATATGAAGTCAGAATTAATTGATATAGTCAGAATTGCGAGATATAAAGTCAGAATTGCGAGATATGAAGTCAGAATTAATTGATATAGTCAGAATTGCGAGATATAAAGTGAGAATTGCGAGATATAAAGTGAGAATTGCGAGATATAAAGTGAGAATTGCGAGATATAAAGTCAGAATTGCGTGATATAGTCAGAATTGCGAGATATAAAGTGAGAATTGCGAGATATAAAGTGAGAATTGCGAGATATAAAGTGAGAATTGCGTGATATAAAGTCAGAATTGCGAGTTATAAAGTCAGAATTAATTGATATGAAGTCAGAATTGCGTGATATGAAGTCAGAATTGCGAGATATGAAGTCAGAATTAATTGATATAGTCAGAATTGCGAGATATAAAGTGAGAATTGCGAGATAGAAAGTGAGAATTGCGAGATATAAAGTCAGAATTGCGAGTTATAAAGTCAGAATTGCGAGTTATAAAGTCAGAATTGCGAGTTATAAAGTCAGAATTAATTGATATGAAGTCAGAATTGCGAGTTATAAAGTCAGAATTAATTGATATGAAGTCAGAATTGCGTGATATGAAGTCAGAATTGCGAGATATAAAGTGAGAATTGCGAGATATAAAGTGAGAATTGCGTGATATAAAGTCAGAATTGCGAGTTATAAAGTCAGAATTAATTGATATGAAGTCAGAATTGCGTGATATGAAGTCAGAATTGCGAGATATGAAGTCAGAATTAATTGATATAGTCAGAATTGCGAGATATAAAGTGAGAATTGCGAGATAGAAAGTGAGAATTGCGAGATATAAAGTCAGAATTGCGAGTTATAAAGTCAGAATTGCGAGTTATAAAGTCAGAATTGCGAGTTATAAAGTCAGAATTAATTGATATGAAGTCAGAATTGCGAGTTATAAAGTCAGAATTGCGAGTTATAAAGTCAGAATTAATTGATATGAAGTCAGAATTGCGTGATATGAAGTCAGAATTGCGTGATATGAAGTCAGAATTAATTGATATAGTCAGAATTGCGAGATATAAAGTCAGAATTGCGAGATATGAAGTCAGAATTAATTGATATAGTCAGAATTGCGAGATATAAAGTGAGAATTGCGAGATATAAAGTCAGAATTGCGTGATATGAAGTCAGAATTGCGAGATATAAAGTGAGAATTGCGAGATATAAAGTGAGAATTGCGAGATATAAAGTCAGAATTGCGTGATATAGTCAGAATTGCGAGATATAAAGTGAGAATTGCGAGATATAAAGTCAGAATTGCGAGATATAAAGTCAGAATTGCGTGATATGAAGTCAGAATTGCGAGTTATAAAGTCAGAATTAATTGATATGAAGTCAGAATTGCGTGATATGAAGTCAGAATTGCGAGATATGAAGTCAGAATTAATTGATATAGTCAGAATTGCGAGATATAAAGTGAGAATTGCGAGATATAAAGTGAGAATTGCGAGATATAAAGTCAGAATTGCGAGTTATAAAGTCAGAATTGCGAGTTATAAAGTCAGAATTGCGAGTTATAAAGTCAGAATTAATTGATATGAAGTCAGAATTGCGAGTTATAAAGTCAGAATTGCGAGTTATAAAGTCAGAATTAATTGATATGAAGTCAGAATTGCGTGATATGAAGTCAGAATTGCGAGATATAAAGTGAGAATTGCGAGATATAAAGTGAGAATTGCGTGATATAGTCAGAATTGCGAGATATAAAGTCAGAATTGCGAGATATAAAGTCAGAATTGCGAGATATAGTCAGAATTGCGAGATATAGTCAGAATTGCGAGATATAAAGTGAGAATTGCGAGATATAAAGTGAGAATTGCGAGATATAAAGTGAGAATTGCGAGATATAAAGTGAGAATTGCGAGATATAAAGTGAGAATTGCGAGATATAAAGTGAGAATTGCGAGATATAAAGTCAGAATTGCGAGATATAAAGTCAGAATTGCGAGATATAAAGTCAGAATTGCGAGATATAAAGTCAGAATTGCGAGATATAAAGTGAGAATTGCGAGATATAAAGTCAGAATTGCGAGATATAAAGTCAGAATTGCGAGATATGAAGTCAGAATTAATTGATATAGTCAGAATTGCGAGATATAAAGTCAGAATTGCGAGATATAAAGTGAGAATTGCGAGATATAAAGTCAGAATTGCGAGATATAAAGTCAGAATTGCGAGATATAAAGTGAGAATTGCGAGATATAAAGTGAGAATTGCGAGATATAAAGTCAGAATTGCGTGATATAAAGTCAGAATTGCGTGATATAAAGTCAGAATTGCGAGATATAAAGTCAGAATTGCGAGATATGAAGTCAGAATTAATTGATATAGTCAGAATTGCGAGATACAAAGTCAGAATTGCGAGATATAAAGTCAGAATCGCGAGATATAAAGTCAGAATTGCGAGATATAAAGTCAGAATTGCGTGATATAAAGTCAGAATTGCGAGATATAAAGTCAGAATTGCGAGATATAAAGTCAGAATCGCGAGATATAAAGTCAGAATTGCAAGATATAAAGTCAGAATTGCAAGATATAAAGTCAGAATTAATTGATATGAAGTCAGAATTGCGAGATATAAAGTCAGAATCGCGAGATATAAAGTCAGAATTGCGAGATATAAAGTCAGAATTGCAAGATATAAAGTCAGAATTAATTGATATGAAGTCAGAATTGCGAATACCAAAATTCTGAGAAAAAAAGTCAGAATTGTGAAATAAAATGTTGCAATTATCCTTTTTATTATTTATTTCATGGCAGAAACAAGCATCCATAAGTTTAGCATTCAAACATTTCAGAAACACACTTGAAAACTGAACTAATTGGTCTGTTCTTTTTCGCATACAAAAATAAGAAAATAAAAGCAACTAGATTAACAGAAACAGTCAGTTTTGTACAAAACACTCTCGGAGCGACGACTGCAGGACTTCTGGGTGACTGTCTAAATAAACTGGATCTGCAAGAACTGCAATATAGTGAATTTACCTCACTATTAAGAGACACTTTTGAGATCTCTCAATGACCTGCACACCACCTCTGCAGTGAAGTGACCCAACAGTTCCGCATTTCACAACAAGTGTGTGTAAATATTTGACCAACCTATGAACTTACAAGGAAGAGGGAAGCAAAAACATGACCTGAGGCAAAAATGTGCTTCCTCTTTTGAGAAACTAGAAACAGAACGCAATGCGGGATCAGTCCCCGCAATATGCTAGAGCTCCAACACACCTGAGGCACATTACTGGTCACCCAATCAGCATTGGGAAAGATCTCGTCCCACATGATAAGACATCTGGCCAGCGTCTGTAGAAAGAACAAAGACACAGCTGCTAAACGATTGAGCGCTTGCTATGAATACACATTTTATGCTGAACTGTTTGTACATCCCTTTCTTTAGAAGCATTCATGTTTATTGGTTAAATCCTGTTTCAAAACCTAGTGAGCTTTTGCTTGCCTACTTGGCAGATGCCTGCTAAGGGACTGATCGCACAAAACATTTTTGCATTTATAAATGTGAGAATGGAATAGAGGAAAAAAAATTAACCTTTTTAAACTTAAAACAAAAATTTTTTTGCGAGTTTGGCAAAAGCATTTGCATGTATCTATCCACCTTTTATTACAATGAGGAAGCAAGCTTTAAAATTTATAAAGTTATAAAGTCCGAATTGCATGAAAAAGTCAGAATTGCCTGATATACAGTCAGAATTGTGATATAAAGTCAGAATTGCGTGATATAAAGTCAGAATTGCGAGATATAAAGTCAGAATTGCGAGATATAAAGTCAGAATTGCGGATTATAGTCAGAATTGCAAATTATAAAGTCAGAATTGCATGAAAAAGTCCGAATTGCATGAAAAAGTCCGAATTGCATGGAAAAGTACGAATTGCATGAAAAAGTCAGAATTGCCTGATATACAGTCAGAATTGCGAGATATAAAGTCAGAACTATGCGGAAGCAAGCTTTAAAATATATTTCTGTGAATGTGCAAGACTTCTGATTCGTAAGCAGTTATAGGTAAATAACTAAAAGAACAACAAAGTGCAGTAAACAGTAAAACTATTTGCGCTAAATCAGTGTTCATAATTACGACAACACATTAACAATGTATTAAGAAATGCCAGTTTGCAAAATCAAGCAGCATAACAAGCTGTTCTGTACAGCTAAAAATAACAATGTGGATGACACTTTAAATTTACAAAAGGCCACTTCCGCTGTTGTGTTAAAGGTTCCGTAGAACGTCTTTTCACAAGATGTAATATAAGTCTAAGGTGTCTCCTGAATGTGTCTGAAGCTCAAAATACCCCATAGATTTTTTTTAAATTAATTTTATGCGCCGATTCAGGCTGCGGCCCCTTTAAATCTCTCGCTCCCTGCCCCCCCGAGCTCTCGACTATAAGTGCAGTTATACGGTGCATAAAGTTCACACAGCTAATATAACCATCAAATGGATCTTTACAAGATGTTCGTCATGTATGCTGCATGCATGCGTCGGATCATGTGAGTAAAGTATTTATTTGGATGTTTACATTTGATTCTGAATGAGTTTGATGGTGCTCCGTGGCTAAAGCTAACATTACACACTGCTGGAGAGATTTATAAAGAATGAAGTTGTGTTTATGAATTATACAGACTGCAAGTGTTTAACAATGAAAATAACGACGGCTCTTGTCTCCATGAATACAGTAATAAACGATGGTAACTTTAACTACGTTTAACAGTACATTAGCAACATGCTAACGAAACATTTAGAAAGACAATTTACAAATATCACTAAAAATATCATGATATCATGGATCATGTCAGTTATTATCGCTCCATCTGCCATTTTTCACTGTTGTTCTTGCTTGCTTACCTAGTCTGATGATTCAGCTGTGCACAGATCCAGACGTTAATACTGGCTGCCCTTGTGTAATGCCTTGAACATGAGCTGGCATATGCAAATATTGGGGGCGTACATATTAATGATCCCAACTGTTACATAACAGTCAGTGTTATGTTGAGATTCGCCTGTTCTTCGGAGGTCGTTTAAACAAATGAGATTTATATAAGAAGGAGGAAACAATGGAGTTTGAGACTCACTGTATGTCATTTCCATGTACTGAACTCTTGTTATTCAACTATGCCAAGATAAATTTTTCATTCGATGGCACCTTTAAAAATAAGGTGTACAGAATAAATTAGATTTAAAAACAGCAATCTGGGATCTTTTTTTTTTTGCAATGCATTATGGGATCGACTTCTCATTAAAGGATATGTGTGATAATACTACTGAATTTGGTCAAAGAAGATTTCTTGGAGGGCAGCATAAATTACTACTTTTTTGGACATCAATAAAGGCAGCATTAAGGTTTTGGAAAAGTACCAGAAGGAAGTAATGTTTCTGTTGGTTAACAAGCACAGCAGGCTACAATGACCCCATATGTGACCTAAAAAGCCATCGTAAAACATGAGAACACTTGGTGTGACTGAACCCACAGTGAGGTGTTAATGTGTCCCTGTGAGCCCAGAGGCCCGAATTAACTTCTGATGGCTGTCGGCGCTTTAACGCTCTCTCACCCTCAGCAGCAAAAACTCAGGCTTGATGAAGTCCAGCAGGAACATGGTGTCTGGGGCTTTCAGCCAATCAGCTATAGACCTGGAGGAGTCCAGAGACATAGGTGTGAATGTGAGAGAGCAGACAGGGCGAAAGAAGCCAGCTTCAATCTAGCACTGCACTTAAGAACTGAGGAAGATGGCTGCCTTTTTCACACAGAGACACAAAGCATTGCATATACTTAACTGAATGGGATTTTAAAATACTCTTTCCTATCCTCGTTTATTGCACAGAGACAAATTTTTCTGAAGAGTGTAACACAGTAACTCTTTAGACTGTTTGAGGGGCCCAACAACTTCTACATCAACCAATGCAGAGAATTTGGTGTGGAACTATCTGTTTGTTCAACAATGGAAGACAAAAAGGGCAGAAGGGACTCTATGGCAGTAAATGTTTGTGCCAAATTTGGTGGTATTACCAGGGATTTTGAGGTTTGGTTGGTGAATGATTTTGTTTTGGCACCTTCAGAAAACTGTAACTCGACTTTTCAGTCATTTTTTGTAGGATTACAACAAATCAAACTTTATTTTGAAGTTTCTTTAAAAGAGAATGTGATAAGCAATAACTAATTTTTGAAAATTTGCTCACTGCGACTCATTTTGCCAGCATGGTTCACGTATATTTGCATAATATTTTTGCTGCAGCTAGTGTGTTGTTATCATTAACTAAAACTACTACAAATTATTTTTGGTAATTGAAATAAAGATTAAATAAAAGTATAGATATTAGATGAAAAACAAACTTACTAATATTACGCAAAAAAAAAAAAAATGATATAAATATAAATTAATAAATAAAAAAAACTAAATAGATATATTTATGAAAAAACTAATAAATGTCACAAAAGCACGTAAAATTAATAACATTTAAATGAAAATATAAAAATAAAAGCCAATTAAAAATATTATGAAACACTTTAATAGTATATATACACACACATGTGACCCGTGCTGGCAAATTGAGTTGCAATGAGCCAGTTTTCAAAACTTATTGTTATTTTCACATTCAAACAATAAAAAAATGACTGAGCTACACTCGTTTGGTAGAGTCAATTTTGAGAAAAATAGAGTTCAAATTTTCTGAAGGTGCCAAAACAAAATCACCAACCAAACCTTGAAGGGATAGTTCACCCAAAAATTAAAATGATCCCATGATTTACTCACCCTCAAGCCATCTTAGGTGTATATGACTATCTTCTTTCAGACAAACACAATCAGAGATATATTTAAAAAATATTCTGCCTCTTCCAAGCTTTATAATGGCAGTGGCGAGATTTTGAAGCCCAAAAAAGTGCATCTATCCATCATAAATATAATCCATACGACTCCAGGGGGTTAATAAAGACCTTCTGAAGAGAAGCCATGGGTTTTTGTAAGAAAAATATCCATATTTATAACTTAACTATAATAAATAGCTTCCGACAGACGGCCGTACACAAGTCGAGTTCCAGTGTAAGATTGACCTCTGACCCCACGCATGAGCCAAGCTCAGAGGATAGAGCAAAACACCAAATTAGAAGTCTAAAATGATAATTTTACAGAGAAATGTCAGAGGATTGAGTTTGTTTGAACCGCGAGAAGCGTCTAAACTTACGATACTCCTACATTCTGCGTCATACATCAGGTCAGAGGTCACTCTTCCGCTGGTACTCGACTTGTGTACGGCCATCTGCCTGAAGCCACTTATTTTAGTTTATAAACTTTTAAATATGGATATTTTTCTTACAAAAACCCATCACTTCTCTTCAGAAGGTCTTTATTAACCCTCTGGAGTCATATGGATTATATTTATGATGGATAGATGCATTTTTTCGGCTTCAAAATCTCGCCCCTCATTCACTCCCATTATAAAGCTTGGAAGAGCCAGAATATTTTTAAATACATCTCTGATTGTGTTTGTCTGAAAGAAGATAGTCATATACACCTAGAATGGCTTGAGGGCAAGTAAATCATGAGATCATTTTCATTTTTGGATGAATTATCCCTTTGATGTGCTTTTAGAAATATAACTAAAGTGAGTGAATAAAAAAAATAAAACTCACCTATTATTTGTTTTCAGGTAAATCATGGCTAGAGCAAGTGTTGCACCAGGACAGGTCACGTCCACATTGATCGTGTCTCCCTCCTAATAAAGAACATCACATTTAATTTAACTCTGTTTTGACTTTATTAGATAATACAACAACACTATTAATTTATAAATATAATGAAACATGCAAAATTTAAATAAATTTTAAAAAATATAAATAAATTGTGCGGGAAAACATACTTGTGTGTAATTCACACCAATAATATCAAATCAATGTTAAAAACTGTGCTCAGATCAGTTATATAAATCTGAATCTCGTTCTATTTTAAGTCTACTAATTACTATTCTGCATCTGGTTTTTGCTAATTATATATATAATACATAATATATACATATACAGTATATATATATATATATATAAAGCAGCATACTTCTTTTGTGTATTGTTCACATTGACTTCAGCAGATAGTACGACAGTGTGTTCTGAACAAACCCTCGCGTTCTCATACAATAATATAAACTGAAGCATGAGCACAGCAGAGGTGTGGCATCATTCTCAGCACAGATGAATATCTGCCGTCCTCATGACTCCACCTTGATCTGATAGCTGGGAGACTTGTGCTTCTCTCTGTTGATACCGGCATGAGTGCGGCGATGACCTCCCACCATATACTGATAGAGCTGCTCCGGCACGTTCAGGTCGGTCATCCCGATCAGGTTACTGCCGTGCTGCGGGGAAGCGGAGAGCAAACAGCTGGTGAGCGTGGGAATAACTGCGGCTCCATCTCCCAGACAGTCACAATGCAGGATTCTCCTGAATGAGCTTTACTGATAAACACTACTGCATCCCTAACACACAGACTGACGGCCGTTCACACCAAAGAACCATTTATTTATCAGTCTCTCAGGATCACTGTGAAGCTGTCAAGCCACGCCCTAGCAACCAAACAGAGTACTCTAGCAACCGTTTAGCAAGACCTATATCTCTGCATCAGAATATCGTAGAAACATGGGTGTTGGCTCTTTTGACTGGTGTTAGCAAACACGCTAGTCATGCTAATGAGTAGCTACATGCTAATAATAATTAGCTAAAGGTCAAAACATCAAAAATGATGAGTAAAAAATACTAACAACATGCTAATCGTGTTAACACGCTAATAGTCTTAACATGCTAGCAACATGCCAATTCTGTTAGCATCAAGCTAACATGTGTTACCATAATGCTAACAACATGTTAACCATTTGCCTTATGTTAACAACATGCTAACCATGTTTGTTTATGCTAACATCATGTTATTTTGTTAGCATCATGCTAGCAACTAACAACATGCTAATCCTGTCAACATCATGCTCACAACATG